>NC_079549.1:0-2500 GCF_015846415.1 Triplophysa dalaica
ACCCTAACCCTAACCCTAACCCTAACCCTAACCCTAACCCTAACCCTAACCCTAACCCTAACCCTAACCCTAACCCTAACCCTAACCCTAACCCTAACCCTAACCCTAACCCTAACCCTAACCCTAACCCTAACCCTAACCCTAACCCTAACCCTAACCCTAACCCTAACCCTAACCCTAACCCTAACCCTAACCCTAACCCTAACCCTAACCCTAACCCTAACCCTAACCCTAACCCTAACCCTAACCCTAACCCTAACCCTAACCCTAACCCTAACCCTAACCCTAACCCTAACCCTAACCCTAACCCTAACCCTAACCCTAACCCTAACCCTAACCCTAACCCTAACCCTAACCCTAACCCTAACCCTAACCCTAACCCTAACCCTAACCCTAACCCTAACCCTAACCCTAACCCTAACCCTAACCCTAACCCTAACCCTAACCCTAACCCTAACCCTAACCCTAACCCTAACCCTAACCCTAACCCTAACCCTAACCCTAACCCTAACCCTAACCACCCTAACCCTAACCCTAACCCTAACCCTAACCCTAACCCTAACCCTAACCCTAACCCTAACCCTAACCCTAACCCTAACCCTAACCCTAACCCTAACCCTAACCCTAACCCTAACCCTAACCCTAACCCTAACCCTAACCCTAACCCTAACCCTAACCCTAACCCTAACCCTAACCCTAACCCTAACCCTAACCCTAACCCTAACCCTAACCCTAACCCTAACCCTAACCCTAACCCTAACCCTAACCCTAACCCTAACCCTAACCCTAACCCTAACCCTAACCCTAACCCTAACCCTAACCCTAACCCTAACCCTAACCCTAACCCTAACCCTAACCCTAACCCTAACCCTAACCCTAACCCTAACCCTAACCCTAACCCTAACCCTAACCCTAACCCTAACCCTAACCCTAACCCTAACCCTAACCCTAACCCTAACCCTAACCCTAACCCTAACCCTAACCCTAACCCTAACCCTAACCCTAACCCTAACCCTAACCCTAACCCTAACCCTAACCCTAACCCTAACCCTAACCCTAACCCTAACCCTAACCCTAACCCTAACCCTAACCCTAACCCTAACCCTAACCCTAACCCTAACCCTAACCCTAACCCTAACCCTAACCCTAACCCTAACCCTAACCCTAACCCTAACCCTAACCCTAACCCTAACCCTAACCCTAACCCTAACCCTAACCCTAACCCTAACCCTAACCCTAACCCTAACCCTAACCCTAACCCTAACCCTAACCCTAACCCTAACCCTAACCCTAACCCTAACCCTAACCCTAACCCTAACCCTAACCCTAACCCTAACCCTAACCCTAACCCTAACCCTAACCCTAACCCTAACCCTAACCCTAACCCTAACCCTAACCCTAACCCTAACCCTAACCTAACCCTAACCCTAACCCTAACCCTAACCCTAACCCTAACCCTAACCCTAACCCTAACCCTAACCCTAACCCTAACCCTAACCCTAACCCTAACCCTAACCCTAACCCTAACCCTAACCTAACCCTAACCCTAACCCTAACCCTAACCCTAACCCTAACCCTAACCCTAACCCTAACCCTAACCCTAACCTAACCCTAACCCTAACCTAACCCTAACCCTAACCCTAACCCTAACCCTAACCCTAACCCTAACCCTAACCCTAACCCTAACCCTAACCCTAACCCTAACCCTAACCCTAACCCTAACCCTAACCCTAACCCTAACCCTAACCCTAACCCTAACCCTAACCCTAACCCTAACCCTAACCCTAACCCTAACCCTAACCCTAACCCTAACCCTAACCCTAACCCTAACCCTAACCCTAACCCTAACCCTAACCCTAACCCTAACCCTAACCCTAACCCTAACCCTAACCCTAACCCTAACCCTAACCCTAACCCTAACCCTAACCCTAACCTAACCCTAACCCTAACCCTAACCCTAACCCTAACCCTAACCCTAACCCTAACCCTAACCCTAACCCTAACCTAACCCTAACCCTAACCCTAACCCTAACCCTAACCCTAACCCTAACCCTAACCTAACCCTAACCCAACCTAACCCTAACCCTAACCCTAACCCTAACCCTAACCTAACCCTAACCCTAACCCTAACCCTAACCCTAACCTAACCCTAACCTAACCCTAACCCTAACCTAACCTAACCCTAACCCTAACCCTAACCCTAACCCTAACCTAACCCTAACCCTAACCCTAACCCTAACCCTAACCCTAACCCTAACCCTAACCCTAACCCTAACCCTAACCCTAACCCTAACCCTAACCCTAACCCTAACCCTAACCCTAACCCTAACCCTAACCCTAACCCTAACCCTAACCCTAACCCTAACCCTAACCCTAACCCTAACCCTAACCCTAACCCTAACCCTAACCCTAACCCTAACCCTAACCCTAACCCTAACCTAACCCTAACCCTAACCCTAACCTAACCCTAACCCTAACCCTAACCCTAACCCTAACCCTA
>NC_079549.1:5000-35000 GCF_015846415.1 Triplophysa dalaica
CACCAACCCTAAGGAACGAGGGACCTCCACAACTTATGCACCAACCCTAAGGAACGAGGGACCTCCACAACTTATGCACCAACCCTAAGGAACGAGGGACCTCCACAACTTATGCACCAACCCTAAGGAACGAGGGACCTCCACAACTTATGCACCAACCCTAAGGAACGAGGGACCTCCACAACTTATGCACCAACCCTAAGGAACGAGGGACCTCCACAACTTATGCACCAACCCTAAGGAACGAGGGACCTCCACAACTTATGCACCAACCCTAAGGAACGAGGGACCTCCACAACTTATGCACCAACCCTAAGGAACGAGGGACCTCCACAACTTATGCACCAACCCTAAGGAACGAGGGACCTCCACAACTTATGCACCAACCCTAAGGAACGAGGGACCTCCACAACTTATGCACCAACCCTAAGGAACGAGGGACCTCCACAACTTATGCACCAACCCTAAGGAACGAGGGACCTCCACAACTTATGCACCAACCCTAAGGAACGAGGGACCTCCACAACTTATGCACCAACCCTAAGGAACGAGGGACCTCCACAACTTATGCACCAACCCTAAGGAACGAGGGACCTCCACAACTTATGCACCAACCCTAAGGAACGAGGGACCTCCACAACTTATGCACCAACCCTAAGGAACGAGGGACCTCCACAACTTATGCACCAACCCTAAGGAACGAGGGACCTCCACAACTTATGCACCAACCCTAAGGAACGAGGGACCTCCACAACTTATGCACCAACCCTAAGGAACGAGGGACCTCCACAACTTATGCACCAACCCTAAGGAACGAGGGACCTCCACAACTTATGCACCAACCCTAAGGAACGAGGGACCTCCACAACTTATGCACCAACCCTAAGGAACGAGGGACCTCCACAACTTATGCACCAACCCTAAGGAACGAGGGACCTCCACAACTTATGCACCAACCCTAAGGAACGAGGGACCTCCACAACTTATGCACCAACCCTAAGGAACGAGGGACCTCCACAACTTATGCACCAACCCTAAGGAACGAGGGACCTCCACAACTTATGCACCAACCCTAAGGAACGAGGGACCTCCACAACTTATGCACCAACCCTAAGGAACGAGGGACCTCCACAACTTATGCACCAACCCTAAGGAACGAGGGACCTCCACAACTTATGCACCAACCCTAAGGAACGAGGGACCTCCACAACTTATGCACCAACCCTAAGGAACGAGGGACCTCCACAACTTATGCACCAACCCTAAGGAACGAGGGACCTCCACAACTTATGCACCAACCCTAAGGAACGAGGGACCTCCACAACTTATGCACCAACCCTAAGGAACGAGGGACCTCCACAACTTATGCACCAACCCTAAGGAACGAGGGACCTCCACAACTTATGCACCAACCCTAAGGAACGAGGGACCTCCACAACTTATGCACCAACCCTAAGGAACGAGGGACCTCCACAACTTATGCACCAACCCTAAGGAACGAGGGACCTCCACAACTTATGCACCAACCCTAAGGAACGAGGGACCTCCACAACTTAGTCATAAAACCCTGTTTTGGGCAAAACCATATACACAAAATCCCTTTCTTCAAAACAAACAAGTGAATATCCTGCAAGAATATAACATGCCTAAAATTACTTTCAACTAATGAAAACCTACAACATCCAAACAACATGCTTGTTTTGTTTAACATCAATTCACTTTAGACCTGTCATAACATGTAAATCAAAACCAAAAATGCAGTGTGCAACAGATAAGAAACAATTAAGCAACAAGACACAATTTATCAAACTCCTAATAAAAAATATGGTTTAAAACCAAAAAAAAGGTCTCTATTTATAATTGGCCTACCAATATTTATATTATTTAAAAAAAAAGTACATCCCTAGCTGCTTTCACCAAATAGGCCTTCGTTAACACCGCAAGGTATCCAGACTATTTGGATCAAGAGCCTTCACTGGCAGTTGCATAAAGCTTCTTCCAGCAATACCCAAGACCAAACATAAAATAAAAGCAATGATCAATAAAAATGTTTACACCACTCTTCAGCTCTTTAAAACAACAGCAAACATAACACTTCAAGAAAGTACATTTAACGTTTAAATTACATGGCCATAATCCAAATATACATAACCTATTCTGGGAAATTTAGATGCATTTGGGTCAGTGAAAAATGCTTTGTAAACAGGGCAAAAATAAAATTTAGTGTCTACTAATGAATTAAGCAAATTGGTAGAAACCCAGCAATATAATAAGTGTGAGGTGAAGTAAGATGGAAAGTGTTCAGGATTGGTTTGATTTAATAGTTGGAACCTATTACAACCTGGGGCACGGTATGTAAAGAACAAATCAAGAGAGAAAAAGACATTGATGCTAGTACAATATTCCTGGCAGAGTGAAATGAAAGCCAATAAGAGCAATGTGAATGGAAGAATATCCTCAATAAGGATATACAAATATCTTCTATTACCTTCATTCTCTTACTAAGGAAAACTACATTGATAAGATTACAGAAAACGTAAATGACCAATTACACAAAGATTTCCTCTGCAAACACTGAAACTCCTACAATAATTATTTTAATTTGTAATTTAGTATGATCTAAGTGTTCAAAGCAGTTCAGAGTTTAATCACCATTTAATTGGACAGACTCTACGTCAAAAACCATTTCGTTAACACCGCAAGGTATCCAGGGTTTTCAGGTAGAGTCTGTACAGATGGCTACATAAAAGCAAGCTTCTACGAGTAATTTTACAGAAAATGAGCACAACTTGTAACATTTCTCTTAAATCAACATCTGTACACCAAAAAACAAAAATGTATTTAACATAAAGCAAAAAATCAATACAACTAATTACTTGAATAACATTCAATACATGCAGTGATTCACCATCTAAAGGTTTACATACAAACTCAAGGCAATTTAAATAAATTTTAGGAACCAAATTTAATTAAATCTTACAATGGCGCACACACTTCCCACATTAATATTCTGCGTACCAAGAAGTTACAAATCAAGTGAATGTAAACCACTTCAAACATGCAGATGTTAATTGGACAGACTCTTCGTCGAAAACCCCTTTGTTAATACCACAAGGTATCCAGACTATTTGGATAAAGAGACACAGGCAAATGCATAAAGCTTCTACCAGCAATACACCTTTAAAACCAATCATGGGAAATAACAGCACAATGAGCAATAAAATGTCCAGCATTCAAACAAAATATCAATTCAGATTACATGGAAGTTACATGCATCTATTTATTACTAATTCAGGGAAAATTGTAAGCTGTAATTGTTAAAAATAGGGTTATGAACAGAGCTGTAAAGGAGGCAAGGAAACATTAAGGGGATAACAATGGAAAATGTTCAGGATTTGTTTAGATTAGAAGTTGGGAGCTTTTACAATCTGGGGCAAAAACTCTAGTACAATCTTCCTAGCAGAGTGAAATGAAAGACACAAAGAGCAATTCTTTACAATCTTGGCAGCTTCGCTCACAATGCAGAAATACAGATGATCTTCACAGATGTGCTTATCTGGTATAAAGTGCTACAGTCTAGCTTTCGTTCCACACACTGATGCAGTTTGTCAACACACTTTATGGAGACCATGTAGAATGTATGCAAAACTACACTATCCAGACCAAACAGTTGAAAATAGTACACTGCGCAAAACAATTGTTTTACACAAAAACGGTTTTCACTTAAACATGCCATTGAAACAAAGCTCAACAAACTTGCTAAAGAAAACTAACTAATAGTCAGGATTACAGGTAATATAATGGAAATCAATGACACGTCAGTACAGATTTCAACAACCAATAATGGAAGTGGTAGAAGATTTCTTTAAATCTGTAAATGTGTCATAGGCTTAGTTTTTGATTACAAATTTAATTGGACTAACTTCCTCAAAAGGCCTTTTGTTAACACCGCAAGGTTTCCAGCCCATTCAGGTAGTCAATACTGATGGCTTCAGAAAAACAACCTTCTACCAGCAAATTCTCAAGAACACCACCACAAACTACAGTTGTTTTTAATACAAATCTGTAAACAAAAAGATAAAAATGCATTGAACTTAAGGCAAAAAGTTAAATAAAAGAACCAATGACTATAAACATTCAATAAATGCACAGACCCCAGATACAGTTGTGTTCAAAATTATTCAACCCCCAATGCTGTAAATGGTTTTAGGGAATTTAGTGTACATTTGTAATTGTATTCAGAATGAAATCCTACAAGGACTTCTTAAAGAACCATATGCAACTAAAATGACATCGATTAGTTTTCTAATACAGTAGTAAATGTTTCTTTTGTGAATTCTTCATTGACAATTATTCAACCCCTTAAAGACTACCACTCTGAAGAACAGAGGTTCAATGAAGTGTTTTCAATCAGGTATTGAAAACACCTGTGGATATCAGGGAGCAGCAATAAAGCCTAATAAGCACCAATTAGGCAGCTTTAAAATGACTGTGATACTCAGCTCCTTCTAGAGATTTACTGGTGTGGTTACAAACATGGTGAGGTCAAGAAAATGGTCCAGGAAGACAAGAGAACAGGTGATTAGTCTTCACAGGAAGGGCAATGGCTATAAGAAGATTGCAAAGATTGTAAACATACCAAGAGACACCATAGGAAGCATCATTCGCAAATTCAAGGCAAAGGGCACTGTTGAAACGCTACCTGGTCGTGGCAGAAAGAAGATGCTGACTTCGACTGCTGTGCGCTACCTGAAGTGTAGAGTGGAGGAAGGTCCCTGTGTGACTGCAGAGGAACTGAGAAAAGATTTGTCAGATGTGGGTACTGAAGTTTCTGCTCAGACAATACGGCGCACCCCCTTGCTGTCCCCAAAGAATAAGAAAAGTCGACTGCAGTATGCCAAAAGTCATGTGGACAAACCACAGAAGTTTTGGGATAGTGTTCTGTGGACTGATGAAACAAAATTAGAACGTTTAGGGCCCATGGATCAACGCTATGTTTGGAGGAGGAAGAACAAGGCCTATGAAGAAAAGAACACCTTGCCTACTGTGAAGCATAGCGGGGGTCAATCATGCTTTGGGGCTGTTTTGCTTCTGCAGGTACTGGGAAGCTTCAGCGTGTGCAAGGTACCATGAATTCTCTTCAGTACCAGGAGATATTGGATGACAATGTGATGCAGTCCGTCACAAACCTGAGGCTTGGAAGACGTTGGACATTTCAACAGGACAATGATCCCAAGCATACCTCCAAGTCCACTAGAGCATGGTTGCAGATTAAAGGCTGGAACATTTTGAAGTGGACATCGCAGTCACCAGACTTAAATCCGATTGAGAACCTCTGGTGGGACTTAAAGAAAGCAGTTGCAGTGCGCAAGCCTAAGAATGTGACTGAACTGGAGGCTTTTGCCCATGATGAATGGGCGAAGATACCCGTAGATCGCTGCAAGACACTTGTGTCAAGCTATGCTTCACGTTTAAAAGCTGTTATATCTGTAAAAGGATGTTGTACTAAGTACTAACATTGAATGTCACTTGGGGGTTGAATAAAACTGATAATGATGTGAGCTCAGAAAAGACATTTGTGGTTATTTCATTATAAATGTCATGTTATATTTGTCTGACCTACACGTGCCTCTTTGATTTAATTGTAAGCAGGATGACTGAATGATCATAATCAATGTCAAACCGACCAAAACAATCAATTTCAGTGGGAGTTGAATAATTTTGAACCCAACTGTATAAAGGTTAACATACAATCTCAAGGAAGTTAAACCAAAAATAGAACCAAATTTTACAATGACATGCATCCTGTTCAAACAAATGTTATGCACATCAAGTTTCAATATCAAATACAAAACACGTTTAAAGTCAAAAGAATGTAAAAACGTAATACGTCAAAGACGCAAATGTTAGAATGTGAATTAATGATAACATGCATACATTGAAATCCAAAGCTTAATAATTATATATACATTGTGTAAAACTGAATGAATGATACCATAAGACTGCAAACCACATGGGGAGTACAACAGAATGGAATACAAAAAAAAGATGCAAAACAAGTCTGTATAACAAAAGCCTGATAACAAAAAACTGATGTAAGGTTTAGCATTAAATTCAACTTCAAAAACAATTTCATTCATTCATTCATTCATTCATAAGACTGTAGCATGCAGAGAGAAAACTTCATATTCAATCAGAGATACGGTGGTGTCAAAATAGTACACATGTTTTTTGCTCATTTCGTTGAGTTCAGTACAATTGCAACCTGTAGAAACCTAAACGGAGGCAGTTTACTTGCTTCAGTACTTCATTTCATGATACTACAGAACACACAACAGTTGTGATAAGTGC
The DNA here is from genome assembly GCF_015846415.1 of Triplophysa dalaica. NCBI lineage: Eukaryota > Metazoa > Chordata > Actinopteri > Cypriniformes > Nemacheilidae > Triplophysa > Triplophysa dalaica. Next base: position 11,352 of record NC_079549.1, read on the forward strand.
TTGTGCCATCTTTAAAAACACAAGAAGAAACTACTTACATGCTCACAGACCAGAAATAGCATTCGACATGCACACCAGAACTGCAAAAACCTTCAAAGTTCAAGATCTGCAGTCACATCCAGCATGCGCAACAGATCTGCAATAAAATTGTCTTCACAGATGTGTCAAAACCTCATACTTACCCAACATGCAAAAACATCCCGACTCGCTCACCACACCTGTAGATGCTGGACTTACCACAAGACCTTACCCAGTGTGTAAAAATATTACACCAGAAACCCTAACCTTATCCAACCTGTAGAAAAACACCACTCCCCACCAACTCAACAGACCTGTAGACCCTGTCCAACACTCATCTTACACAAAAACAAAAGGATATCCAAAAGCTTTTGCAGACATGCTATTAAATGTATGTTTGTAACATTAATGTTCTTCCCACCACGTAAAGTCATTTTTAAGGAATGACAAAACATAAGCAGCAGCAAAGTTTCCTTTAGGGTGCATGGTACTATTAAACCACAAAGAACATTTAATTCAGCAAAAAAATATATATATTACAATAAGAGTTGTAAACAAGTAAAAGTGATAAATGTGTGTTGATTTAATAGAAGAGAGTTATTGTTATAAAACTGCTCTTATGTTGTGTTCAGACCAAACAAGAATGGCGCGTCAAGCGCGAGTGATTTACATGTTACGTCAATGAAAAGACGCGATAGACCTACTTGCTGCGCGAATGACGCGACGCGAATTGGGCTATCGCGAATTGGGCTATCGCGCGATACGTGCGTTAAGCGCGAGTTGAAAAAACTGAACTTTGGCGAAAATTCGCGCCGCGTTAACCAATCAGGAGCTTGCTCTAAAAGTCAGGTGATGTTGCGAGGGGAGGCAGAAATCCAAAACAACAATGGAGGACAAAATCATCGTTTCTGTATGTGGATACCTGGAGCTGTATTATAACTTACTTTAATCGAAACAGAAATAAAAAGGATCTTGCTTGGAAGAAAGTGAGTGAGGAGGTCGGACAATCTGGCAAACTGTCAAAAACGATCTTTATACAATTTAAGCAATATATACATACACACACACACATACACACACACACACATATGGGACTGGAGCCGCCTGGCAGAAGCCCCTCCCATGACGCGAATTCGCGTCTGCAATTAAGCGAATTTGACGCCCGAATGAAGCGAATTTGACGCCCGAATGAAGCGAGTAAACTAAAATGTTCAAGCGTCCAACTATGCGCGAAAAGCGCGATTCATTTGCTTTTGGTCTGAACACAACATTAGTCTTTAGGGGTTGGATATCCAAATGTAGCTTGAATCCACAAACAATACAGGCAACGGTCATGGCAGGCAGAAAGCTGGCATTATGATGAACCTGACAATGGTCTGGGCAGGCAGCAAAGATTCACAAGACGATGAACAAATCCAATACTCTACCTTGACGTGTGCGCACACTCATAGCCAGAATCATATTTCACCACTAAACAAGATTTCACAGACGTATAAAGAAACCAGGCTTATATAGACAGGGGTAATGAAACACAGGTGACAGTAATTAGGAACAATGAGTCCATGCTAAGGATTGTGGTAATTGTAGTCCAGAGTGAATATATAGATCCGGGGGGAGTGCCCTCATGTCGATCTGCAGGTAGTAATGGGACAAGCATAGCATTTCCAAGCATTGAATCAATTGAACCAATGAGCTTGTGCATGTGTCTCAAAAATGAAAAAACATTTCAATTTAGCCGATGCTGTACATTGTGGCACACATCAGTGGTATAAAGAAGAGATGTTCTATGCCTTAAAGTAAATGTTTTTTAAAAGATATCTTTGGTTTTAATTCATCATCCTCCACTACCACTGAAAATTGCTGTAATTCTTTGATCATCTGCATTTTGTAACTATTCATAGTGTGTTCACATCACATCAAATGTTTTCTTAAATCACTTTAAGCAAACAAAACGAATGAGCACAGGACAATGAGACAGACAAAGGATAATTGACAGGGATTAAACACTGAGGGAAAGCTAACGAGATGGCGGGAACAAAGACGCAGACCGGAGGTAGAGTACAGCAAGCCGATAGGATCACTATCTCTCCCTCCACACACAACCTAAGGCTATTGAGTTGATACTTCAACTTCTACAGCAGTCTTTTTAAACCCTCGTATCTATACTTCTTCTTGAGTAATGAATGTGAATACTTTTGACACTTCAAGTAATGCTTGAAGAAAAAAAAACTCTTTGTAAGGAAGTCAATGTTGTGCAGTTGCTGGGGCTGTGTGGGTCCGGTTAGGTCTTGTTTTGTGGTCGATGTCAGACAACTGAGGAACTAAAGTTACAACATACCATTGCTATTTCCCTGGTTGTTCATCTTTTTTCTGGGGTCGATCGTGGAGTGGGACCGGGTTGGACCTGCACGGTTAAAGCTGAGTGGGTCTTTCTGGGTTTAGTATGGTCAGCTCTCCCTCTTACTCGTGGATATTTGCTCGTAGGCTTTTGGTCGGGGTCTCTGAGTGCAGCTATGATACGTCAGAGGGGATCTGGCCCTCCCGGCTGAGCCTGGTTTCTCCCGAGGTTTTTTTCTCCATTAATCAATCATTGGAGTTTGGGTTCCTCGCCACAGCAGGGCAGTGTTGGCTTGCTCACCGGGAGACTGCATTTATTTATTTATTTATTAATTAGATATTATTTATAAGAATGATCTTGCCTGATCTATAAACACCATGCACTGTGCTGTGTTTTACCTTTTCTGTTTTTCCTGTTTGCTCCTGTAAAGCTGCTTTTGAACAATGCACATTGTGAAAAGTGCTATATAAATAAACTTTAATTTAATTTAATTGAAGTCAATTGGAGTACTCAGGGTGAATCTCGGCGATGGTGAAATCACTCTAAATAGGGGCGGTACTCTACTGAACGCGAGTTAACGCTGATTGGGTTGTACTTTTACACGCATAACACAATTGGTGAGAGCAAGCATATTACAACTGTGATTGAATGTGACAGAAAAATCCCGCCCCTGCTTTTGTACTTTGTTTTGGATAAGACATTGAATTTAACTGAATTGACCAGTAAAATTAAATGATCGAGACTCAAGATTTTACAAAATTCAGTTACCTTGACACACTAAAGAAATGGCCAGTGTAGGGTTAAATAGCCGATTTAATATGGGGCAAGAAATGTGCAATTCAAATGAGCTTTTGGAGCATTTACCTTACTTTCTATATTTACCAAAACAAATGAATTTCTAATGAGAATGCATTTTAATTATTGTATCTCTATTTTGTTTCGTGTCAATGTTTTACATGAAAAAATTATCTCTAAACTGCTTTTGAGGACGCGGTTAAATGAGTCTTTAAAAGTCCGCATAAATAATGCATCACTTGTTTCTGTTATTGTACATCAAATTGAATACCATAATGAGAACATAGAAAAGTGTTGGTTTTCAACAACTGTTTAATATAAGAAAAACAATTAATCGACAAACATAACATTATTCATTATAACAACAATGCAAAACTGTAAACTTAAGGAATCTCCCCCCAAAAATCTACATCCTTACATGAAAAGTCCTCACAAAACACAGAAGGGTATATACTGTACAACAACAAAAGAAACATCAGGAATTGTTCACAAGGTCTACTGTGACTAAGAGAAAAGTAAACTAAACCTTACAATAAACACAAGACCAATTCAACAGAACGGATCAAGATTACAGTCATCATCAATAGAATCATCAAATTGTGCTTTTTTGTTGTGCCAGAATATATACCTGTTGTTTCTGTGGCTTTTGACACAAATGATACAGAAATATAAACACAACTACAATAAAACAGGAGAAGGCCATGGCTACCACCAACCACACAGACTCTGAATCTACAGAACGAGAAAGAGATACTGAGTTAAAATTATTAAACCCATTATTTATTTACTATGTTTGTTCATAATATGTACACAATTCTCTGACCTTCCAGTTTAATTTCAGTGACAACTTCTTGTCTTTTGGCCTGGTTTTGACTGATGCATTTTAATTCTGCTCCATTGTCCTCCTCCCGTAGCTCGAGGATTACCAGCTGCACCTCAATATGATTGGCTGAGATTCTAGAAACAAAGAATTCAGTTTCTGAGATGAGTTTTCTATGGAGGACCACAGCAATGAAATATTGATGAAATAATTAAAATATTAGAGTAATTATTTCAGTGTACCAATAATACAATTCGTTTTTGACAGTAGCTATTATGAAACAATGAATAATATTTTTTCAGGAGACATTACAAAATAAATGAAATAATTGAATGAATGGTTAATTCAATTAATTCATAATTACATTGTTACTAAATAAGTTAGAAAATTGTATTAGTGGTTCACTGAATTAATTCATATTTTAATTATTTCATTTTGAGTACTTTGGTCCTCCATAGTTTTCATCGTAATACAACTGTAAATAAATTTCAAATAATCTATTAATGTTATAAAAGTCTAACAGAAATGCGTAAAGTTGTGCATTTTAAACAGAAAGATTTACAAATCTGATGATATTCAGATTAGTCATACTAACCTCTTTTCATTCTGGAAGACACGTTTACCCAGATAAGAATTCTCCACTGATGTGCCACCAATCATCCATGTGACATCTGTGAACTCAGCTGATTGGTTCCCAATGAACACTTTGCACTGAATCTCCAGTCGTGAACCTGAAAATGAACAGCACAATTTAAGACTACTGAATAGAAGAAAAAGAAACAATGGGTTCACCTATAGGTGAAGGCACAAGCCAATGGTTTGTTTGAGCATGAGCATATGATTGGTTGAAGGTACTGAACGACCCTTCACTGAATGAACGAGACAGTGTTTTGAGTCTGAACGTTCGTACATGAAAGAAAGGACCCTCTGCTTCTCGTTCGTGAATGACATGAATGATCAGTCGTCTTTAAACAAACATACATCATATTGTAAAAAATAATAATAATAGTAATAATGGTAGTACTTGAGGGAAAAAATTAAGACAGTAAATGGTATTAAGACACATTAATTATAATTACTTTCCACATATTTTCCACTATTGCAGCAGCTCATTTTCCAGTCTCTTGGTTTAGTTCATATGAATCGCCTCAATGTGATAAGCAATTCACAGAGGTAGGAAGTAACGTGTTACATTCACTGTTGAATGTACTTTAGGAATTAAAGTAATGAGTAAACCTGTCTGAACTGGTGTACAATTCAATTAAAATTATTTGTTGATTTCTGAACTGGATCATTTGAAGCATAGGACATAAGAGATTAGATGTTGAATGATCTGACATTTTTAGAAAAGTCAAAAGTTAAGTCACGTTATAAAAGTCGATGTCGACTAGTTGCTGATAATGTCGTTAAATAAAAACAAGAGATGGGAATGCTTTGCAAGTGTGCAAGTTGTGGGAGAATAAAATGATTCACGCAAAAAACAGCCAAACATATTGTCTGCTGTTTCAATAAGGTACTATGTTCATTTTTAAGTCCTTTAGAATAAAAAATAATATGAATATATATATATATATATATATATATATACATTAACTCATTTCGCCGCCAGCCTCTTTAAAAAAATGTTGCCAGCCTGCGCCAGCGTTTTTTAACATTTTCACCCAACTTTAAAGGCTCAAAGTTAATTTCCTGTAAAGAATATATGGACAAACAATATGTCAAATGAAAGAACAGAGTCTCAGCTTTTAAACAAAAGAAACTATATTCTTCTATTTTCATTTTTTCGTTTTTTATCACTCCGTAGATGTGGGTAGGTTTCTTCAAAAATGCATAACTTGATTAAACAGCTGAGATAATAAACGTTTTGTCAAAGATTCCTCCCAGATTCCACTTAGAACAATCATTAAAAACTGCTAAAACATATACGTTCTAGGTTCTGGGATTCTGTACTTTTTCCCAGTGGTGTGTAATAGCGCCACCTGATGTACAACAGTATAAACAATTATTGCAGTAATAACTCGTCTTTGGCGGGGAAGCGTTTTTTTTTTTTAAATGACAAGGTAACTCGTCAATGGCATTGAAAGAGTTAAAATATATCATGAGACCTTTTTGTTCTAAGGTTACCGAAAATATTTTACCTTTGTTTTAGCTATAAGTGTCCTTGACACTTTCAATGGACTTGCCGTGAATTCCATAAAAGTTTGTCTTTATAAACCCTACCCGCATAATTCTTCACTGCAACGATTCATTTACAACATTAATAGCAGCACATACCAGAATGACTTTTAATGAAGGTTCCATCAACAGGAAAGGTAATGTAGGGAAACGGAGAACTTGATGCTGAAAAAATAAATGAACATTGTTAACTCGGGTCAGTTTTTTTTGGGAGAAAAATTTAAATGACATTTCTGACACTCACATGAAAACACTTGGGGATTTTCAGAGATTACGGGAGAAGGGCTGGAAACTTCTAAAACTGCAAGAGTGATCAAAAGAAAATTACTCAAACAGATAAAGGGTTAGCGAGAGACAAAAATAATCACCTGACAAAAGATGCTATTTGTTATTTCTTATTTACAGTTTGTTCCATTTAGCAGTGCATGGGTTATAAAGTATGGACATGTGACATCTGTAATTACTGGGACACTGCCAGGAAAAGCAGCCTTGCTTTCGTTAAATTATTCCAAGCCAAAATCGTATTTATTCGTTCAACATTTGTTTCTGTTTACTGCAATTGCTTTTGCATACATTTTTGGTTTGCAATTGTGAGGATACATTTTTGGACTCTTATTATGAAGGGCCTGACAAAAGGAAGTGAGGGGTTGCCATTATAGAAAGAAGATTGTGTGCTGAGGGGGGGAAGGTACAATGTAGCTTAGAGCAAGAAGCTCTTGAAATAGTTTTATGTCCAAAATTTTTTTGGGGGCTTAATTGACACTCTTTTAAATGGACCTTCTTTCCCAATAGTACAGGGCTGCGTTTCCCAAACCCTTCTTATCGCTACACCAGAGTATGTTTTCACCGAAACCTTTTTAGTTAAGTATACCTTCTGAAAGTTATACGTTCAGAAGGTTGGTCTGAAGCGATCTTAGCCAGTGGTTTAGTCTTCGTGATATGCAAGGATACGCTCTATACACAATAGAAAAAATCCAGAACTTCTGTATACTCACTTAAAAAAGCGTGAGGAAACATAACAACACCGTTTAGAGTTAGAAAAGTGTGACGCATTGACTTTTGGACCGTTTGTGCACCCGTGAGAAATGAAACAAAAGAAGATCATGAAAGGCAAGCAGTTAAACTACACTTTTTCAGTGTTTTCGTAATACTGCCCATGAAAGCTTTGGCGCTACGCTGTATGCGGGGTCATCCTCTGTCGCGGAAACGTCACGGGATCGCAATCGTGTACTCTGTTCGCCGGTTTATTCTGCTGATAACTCACCCCCACTTTTAGAACCACTGCATATCCTTTACTAAAATGAGCATACTGTATTTGTTTTCATTAACATAACTGTAAGGGTATTGTTGGCATATTAAATGGTATCAAAGTACCCAACTTCACAAATGTTAGTTTGAGTGGTGAATCAGTAAATGAGGGAGAAAGGTAGAGATAACTTATACTTCAATGTATAAAATTATTTTAGAGGATAAGAGATGAGAACTCCTGTCAAGCCTTTTGAAAATCGGCTAGAGACAATAACAGCATCTATAAGTGCAGCGGGTGCTTGATAAAACTGCAGTAAATGTTCAATATTAATTATTGTAGTTAACAATTAATGTCAATAAAAGGCGCGACTTGCACTCATAAGTGTGACCCAGTGTGTGAAAACTAGACAAAAAAATCTAGTTATTAGTGAAGAGCATTAGAGTTTGATTTTAACCATTTATTTCAACATGATTTAAGTCTTTGACATGGCCTTAGTCAGTCAAAACCAGTAGCGAACCCTCAGGGCCCTCTATGATGACCTAAACTATTGTAAAAATATACATATTATTTGATAAAAGTCGGACGATTTTCCCAGGGATATATTTTACATTATGTTGGTTGCCCTGTCAGAAATTTCAGGACAAGACCACCGGGTAGAGGTCAAAACAGACGAGCACGGGACAGAAAACAAGAGCACCTTAAATTGAGAAAACTAACAAAGGATAATTATACTGGGCAGGTTAGGGGAATGAAATGTTGATGGGAAGATGGACGGGGAAACAAGGTTGCGGGACCAAGATACACGACTGGAGAGCACATGGCACAACAAAAGCCACGTGCTTCCACACAAAACACAATAAGCATAAAAGACATGGTACTGTCATGACCCTGTCCACAGAACTAGAAAACTCCTGACAAGGAGGACAGGATCATGACATGCCCTGCTGAAAAAAAAAGAACTCCCGTTAATGCCCAATACATTATTTTTACATTTTGTAAAAGGACTAATTGTGGTTGAAAATAGTAATAGTAAACCAATAGAATTGATGTAATATTATTTTTTAGCAAGGTGGGTTTATGTAGAAACTTTATAGCAGGGTTATCACATGGATCACAAAAGTGCATTGAAAACTGCCAGCTGAAAAACCTGTGCTTTGGGGGTTGTATACATATCCCATCTAAGGCTAAATCTAACTCTTAACTTGCTGAGTTAGACAGTGATTTAATTTTTTTTTAATAAATCTTTCAGAATTCTCTTGATTATATAGCGGTATACTATATGCATTCATGAGTGTGGTGGTGCTTTTACAGATATATGGGTTGGCAACCTGGGACTGGAGAGTAGGCTGGGCGGGACTGCTTTTAGCTATATCTTATCACTGTTAAGTGTTCACCCTGCTAGTGGCCACTTTGATAAAAGCTTCTTCACATCGCAGTCTATAAAAAAAACAATTCTAAAGTGATGGTGGTCTAGTGGGTTAAACCACTGAACTGGTAAAGTGCACTGTAAGTCGCTTTGGATAAAAGCGTCTGCCAAATGACTAAATGTAAATATAAAATGTAAATGTAAAGTTAAATACTCCTGTATGTTGACGTGTTTACATGCCATGAATATAATTGTCTTTACACTGATGGTTGTAAACCTTACTGACATGATCTCACGGTGCATCAGCTGGCAAACCAAAGAATTTAGAGTTTATTTAGAGAGATACATTGAGGTAAGAAGGTTAGTCAAACTGCAGCGATAAAGCTTTTTTTGCTAAATCAATGTATTTAATGTATTTAAGATGTGAAAACCTGGCTGCAATTTATGTTGCAAGTATAGTTATAGAAAAGTTAATCTGCCACGGCAGCAAATTCAGCAGCTTTTGGTCAAGACAAACTCAACGGACCAGACCCTCAATTCAGCTCTAGGTGTTTTTCCTGCTATAGGTGTTGACTATTTGTTCCGCGTTCTGCGCTTGTATTGAGTTAAATACAGAGACTATAGCGACATATATTATGAGAATATAGATTAGGACTTCCCAAACACAGTTACAATCAAAGGTAGGCTCTCATGGCACATGTACCTTTTAAGCAGAAAATAGCAAAAAAAACATTCACATCCTTTTTCTTTAGATTTTTCTCATCATAAATGAATAGGTTACGTTTAATTTCAATATTAATTTCACAATTATGGCATACTTGTTTCAATTATTCCCCATGATATTGTAAGTGTGATTAATGATGTTGTTTATATTTGAATGTTTTAAAAAACGCGGCCATAAGCTACATGCTTCGTACTGTACATGGGCGGATGCGTATCCAGTGTTCAAGCACTGTTCAAGCGGGTTGATACATTTGGGCATGAGACTGCGGGTTCACACACTCATTTTACAATTAAGTAATATCCATGGTTGGATTTAGTTTACAATTTGCTTATTTTATAAAGAATGTCGCTTCCTCACATAACGCAGTGAAGCAGTCCCTGTATAGAGGGAATAATTGATAGCCGAAGGGTCGATATCCATTAATTCAGCACCATCGCCATGGAAATCATCTGGTAACATGGGACGTCAGAAAGTAACCTCCTAAGGTACAGTATAGTTCGGCAATCACGCCTAGAAAAGGTCTAACTGGAGTTCAGGTGTTCCTTTAAATTAAATTAAATTAAAAAATTAAAATTAAATTAAATTAAATTAAATTAAAATTAAAATTTAGAGTCTGCTTGGTGCACTAAGAGACAAACGTTATCAGGAAATGCAGCCCTCAAGACTTCCTGTGAATCGGGTTTCTTTTCTTTCAAATGTTTTAGGGTCCAAAAATTCAAGCTATGTTTGATGTGACTGTGGAGGCAATTATGATTTATATATACTGTATCCTTATTATTTTTATTAGATAAAATGACTAAGTTTCAAATAGATTTGTTATTAATGAAACAGCTATTTATTTTTGGAAAATGACTTTGGTCACAAATCTTTTAGTAATTGACATGAACAGGTCTGAAGCAATGGATGAGTCCCAATTCTATTTTCTTTGTGTTCTTAAGTTTTTGATGTTAGTGAAACAACTTGATTTATTTTAAAAAAAGGGCATTTGTTACATTTCTACAAGCAGAATGTTGAGAATTGATTTACCTGACACTCTCCAAGTTCTGCTCACGTTATACTGGATATTGTTAAGAATCACTTTTAATCTACAAGTGTAGAAGCCCTGATCTTTCACAGAGATGTTTCTGATCGTCAGTATTATTCCTCTCTCAATTGTGTACTGTCCTTCACCAACAGTGAGAGCTGTGCTCTGAAAATCCTGTCAATAAACAATCAAATGACAAATAAAGACAATTTTACTTTGTTAGTTCATTTAACTGATTGTTCGTAAATTAGGCCCACTTCATTACATTTGACATACCTTGTACCACAGTGGATTTTCTGCCCTATTGAAATATTTCAAATGAGGACAAATAACTCTTGTATTCTCTCCTGCGTGTGCAGTATAGGGCATTACAGTGATGTTGGCTTCCTCGGATTCATAAATGGTTATGGAAATACTCCCAATCAAGCAGTATGTGTCTCCACTGATAAGAAACGCAAACACCACTTAGACAGGATATGATACAATTCCAAGAGCAATTATTCAGATAAACAACGAGTTACATTGACGCACATAATGATTATTTAATATACAATTTATTGTTTTTTTGGGGGGGGTTATAATTTACTTGCGGGGAATAACAATCCGGACAATTGTTTAAAGAAATTCTTTCAAATTAGCGGGCCTCGTTTTCCAATCTTAAGTAGAAATAAGCATAGATCTGTACACATCTGCTTAATCTTACGAAAGGGTTAACATGTGATTCATGAAAAAAAATTCACAGCCAACAAATTCAGCCCCACCCCCTAGAGTTTACGACATGGAAAATGTAAACTGGCCAAGAAGAACATCTCCAAAGTTCAAGTGAGCCACAACATTCCACAATGTGGTGACAAAAAAGGAAGGAAATATTGCAACTCAAAGGATATATTAAACATACTATAAATAAACTATAACCAGTAGAAAAAGGTAATGTGACTCAAATATCTTCTATAAATACTTCACATATATTCTTTAATTGTATACAGTTCAATATAATAAATTCTGTTCTATTACAGTACTTTTTAATTCATTTTAGTTATAATTGAATACATTTACAACTTTGTTGTTTAATCAGCAATCATGTCTCATGCTCAAGGGAGAAATAATTTGAGACATTTTGCTTAGCTTTTCCTCAGACATTGCTACCTGCAAAAGGTTGAATTCTACTACATGAGTCATTATGTGTTTGTTGAACTTATGAAGTGAGAAGTAAGATCTAACCTTAAACCATAGGTGTAAATTCCAGAATCAGAAGGGTGAGATGGGAGGAGCAAGATGCCACGCCCATTCTGCACCACCCTATCACAACAACTCCTTAGACTTCTATGCTTTCTCTGGTTGGTGTGATTAATATGGAATGTTGAGCTGTTGTCCAATTGCAGTTTCCTGTAACGAATTGCATCTTCAAGAAATGGAAATTTTATGATTACCGCTTCTCCTTGAATGTGAAAATCAGGGATCTCTGGACCAACCACCACACAGCTGTCTAGGCCAATTACAAAATGTTATGGAGTAACCAGAAGACAAAACAAAATACGCATCTTGCCTTACAGAAAAGACAGATAAATTTCACATGTTTTCACATGATGTGACGTGCAACATATGGTAACATGTGAAGAACATGTTATCATATGTGATTCACACAAAAATGTTACAAAAACACACATTTCACACATGAATCTTTTGTACATTCGAATTTTGTGCGTCTTTTTTGTAAGGGTTGTGAAACAAGGCATTTGTCATAATCTTTACTAAAACTTTCCATTAAGCCCTTTTTAATGATTTTTATTGTTCATGGTAAACATAATATTTATCTTTAATTATTTGTTTTTAGAAAGTTTTTTCATATAAATATGTTCTACAACTATGTATGACAATACTGCTTTTCACTTGTTTTAGTGTTAAAAAATTATCCTTTCAAAATTGTATATAATTATATTACGGTCACTTAAACGGTCATTTAAAAATGTTACATGTGTACGTCATTCTAGGCCAAAACATTTTAGTATATTTGATAATATCATGTAGATTTTTGCTTTACAAGACAAATAATAAACTCAATTCCGTAGTATTTTCCCACAGAATTATACTTTTATAGATTTTAACTCACATACCTTTAAGAGGTAGTGCAGAGGTTAGGAATAATGTCATGGAAAACATTATAATGCATGTGCAGAAGTCAAAGATACACTGTCAAGAAAAAACAAACATCACAACATCAAAATCAAACTAAAAGTCATACAGTTAAAAGATTAAAAACTCATTTACAACATAATCTATACAAAATTGTGAGTTCTTAAGTAAATTAAAAGCAAAATTTTATCCTACAACCAAATATAAAATTCTGTTCATATTTATGTAAACATTTAAAAGTGAATCAAACTAGAATGCTTATCTTTGACTAAACCCGATTCATTGTTGAGCCCCAATATTACTCTTATTTGGGGGAAATACATGTTGTCAGTCAAGTGTAAGATGAGAACCATACGTTTATTTACATTTAGTCTTTGTTACAATGAGAATATTCAGTATACATTTTGTAATCGCAATGAACTGATTCTCACCTTTTTATTGATGGTCATGATGAAATGAGCAAGTGTTTTTGAAATGAAGCAGAGGAATATAAAGGCTTTAATCTGCTGTCAGCCGTTCTGTGTTTTATGGGCAGGTTACAGGGGAATCCCTTACTCCCGTTCACAGTAAGGTTCCTCATCAATATATGGAAATTCCACATTTTCAAACCAGATCATATCCCATCATAGACATTTATGAAAATAAACACACGAAGATCATGACATGTGTTTCATGGAGATGACACACTTAAGTTGTGTTTTTTGATGCATGAGCATCTCTCTGCAGCCCAACAAACAAAACACTCTTTATGGTTACAGACAGACAATAATGAGTTGTTTGACCACAGTAATCTAGCTTCCAAATTCTGAATTTTACACTCTTTGTGAATAATGCAACAAGTTTAAGGGTAAATTACTTGGTAAAATCTAACTTTGATTCATGATGTAGGTGTGTGTTTAGCAGGCTTGTAATGCAATAGTGATGTTTCATGTTTGTACATTTTGGAAAGAAAAGAGGAAACTGTTGACATTTGCAGTTCCCCTTGTGAACTCTTCAAGTTGTATTTTAAACAGTATAATGTATAGCAGACACACGGTCTAATCTATATTAATCAATCTATACGTGTATTTAAAAATCCAAACAGACAGTATAGCAGGGTTCCCAAAACCTTGTCCTGGGGGCCACTGCATGTCCTTGATAAGATTGCTGAGGTGTGGTTCATCAAGGTTGGAGCTCAAAAGATTTGAGAAATGTATAAACATGTCAGTTTGATTGAATTCTGTATTCAGATTTATTTAACGAAACCTTATTTCTAGACCAAATAATGCACATGAGATCTACTGCTTATTTTGGGAAGACAGTAAAATTGGGGGTTAGGGAATCATCAAATGATGTTTTGCCCTTTCTTTAGGTTCTATCTAATATTCCTCAACTCTCATGTGTAAAAATGACATAAAAATGAGTCATTTGCAGTGTTGTTTTCAGAAAACAAAACCGCAATGTAGCGTTATCTTGCGTACTCCAGTCTCAGTTATTGGGTAAGACACAGACACTATATTGCATCTAATGGAATTTCTCTCAATAGAAACACTTCTGGTGTCTCACATCATCGTTGCGAGTAGGTCTGTCCATTAGAAAAAAAGATTTCTCTTTTCTTGTCACTAGGCAGGGACTCTCACAACTCATCACAAATACTGACTTTTATACATTAAAAAGTACATTGTATTCAACAGTAGCTCCAACAGTAGCTGTTCGGTCCAGGCCACTACCATCAAAGATGTATACGACAGCAATATTAAAGGTCTTACAGTCAGATGAAGAGGAGTTGGTGACAGTGTCAGTTTTTGAATGATTGAACAGCTGGAAAGGAACTCTATGTTGGATCCTGACATTGATTAGCTGCACATGATGAGATCGTCTAAGAAAGGTTAACTCACGTGAGAGGTGTTCTGAAATATTCAATGTCTTAGATTTTTGGTGACCCTAGACAGAGTGTACATGGATTTTCATGAAAAACACAAGATTTGCATTAACCCGGCACTAAAAATAATAAGTGATTAATATTTTTCAGCTTCGTGTGGCGCTGCTCAGACTAAACGGTCGAATCAGAACGTCTAGCCAAATACTAGTGCAATGACGAGCGCAAACCTTTGTAAATCACATTGTGTGATTGATTTTAATACTCTCCTCTCAAAGTTAGAGTCTGAAGATGAAATCTACACACTTGTAAGCTGCTTAACAACAATGCAAAATTGGGAAAAAGCTATAGAAATAAATTTGAATTTAAAGTCTAAATTTGAGTTTAAAAATGTATGCTTTTAAAATGTTATACGTGTACGTCATTCTAGGCCAAAACATTTTAGAATAATTTATATTATGTCGATTTTTGCTTTTATCACCCATCTCCTACTAGAAGATTGAAAAATCTACACACTTGTAAACTGCTTAACAATGCAAAATTGGGAAAACGCTACATAAATAAATTTGAATTAAATATCATCATTGTATCCTTCTGGCCCTTAAACGATTCATAATCCATTTATGAAAATATCAAGCAATCAGCCCCAAGAAGCAGCGGGTTACAGTGCACTTTATAACAGCGAAGGGGTGTGTTAGGCATGGTGGGAAGCGGAGCTTTTAGCTGGTATGAAAGGCACTGTAGCCCACTTGACCATTTTATAAAAAGAATTGTAACATTACAAATATAAGAAATGGGTATCTTTAGCAAAGAACGATTCCTTAAGTTAAACCGTTTATTTTCAAAGAAAACAAATGAACCATCAGGATAATACAGGACTTCCTGTCATATACAGAGAGGACAAACGATACAGTGCCACAACTCGACAGACAACCAGTCAGCCCACATATTCATAAAGTCAAAGCAGTGCTTAGAAAACACTAGCTCCATTATTGTTCCTAAATAACAAGTGTTATGGTTAAAAACACTAAGTTAAATACAAAAAAGGGGAATATCTTGAATGACACAAGCAGTGAACATTAGTGTTAAACTTTGCTTCCTTGAATCTTTATGGTATGCTTTAAAAACATTCTATTTGCAAGCATTAGGTAACTATATTAGTGAACATGAAAGAACAATGTTGAAATGAAATGCTGAAGCGGTTTTGTTCATTTGCCATAACTTTTAAATTCAAACGTTGCATCCGTTCACTTTAGCTGATGCACAAAGAATGAACATGAACAGACAATCAACAATTCTATTTGTATTGACTAACATGAACTCGCTTGAATAAATGTTCTACAAATAGATTTTTCATTGTTAGTTCATGTCAGGTAATGAATTGTCACATCAATAATAAAACCTTTTTGTTAATTGTTTTTCAGGTTTATTAATTTCAGGCCCCTAATGTTATGAAATCCACGACACGGAAACTTCACAATATTTTCCAGAATAAAAAAGCCCAAGCAGTTTTATTTTCGTGGCAGTTTCTGTCACTTGTTTTCCCCATGGTCAGAAATAAATTCAATATCTCACTGAAAGTTTGTTACTAATCAAAAACAAATGATTGCAAAAAAAGAACAAAAAACATGACTGGTTATGTATAGACGTATAATTATTGACGGTGGGAAGAGAAAACATGAGGCATTAACTAAACAGAATAAAGAGAATACAAACAGAACAGACCTGCATTTGAGAGCAGAGTTCAATGAGCAAAACCACACAAATCAACTTAAATGAGCACACACGTGTGTTGTTGTGAGACCTTTAATTAACAAAAAAAGCACAGAGTTGGGTTTCCCGAAACCTTAACACTACATCATTCTTAAGTTTTACCTTAGGAGTGGCAGCAATGTATTAAGAACGACGTAGCGATACAAAGGGAAACGCAACTCTGAAGCAATGTGTGGGATTGGGTTCAATCATTCATCACTTTAGTACTGATGGGATTTTATCAGAAATCTAAATTATGAATGATAGTAATCCTCCATGATAAAGATAACTCATCTATAATGACATATATGGGTTTATATAATCCTTGAGCGTATTAACAATAATAAAGGTTAGGAGATTTGGCTTGTTGTCTTGAGCAGGAGAGTTCTGAAGTGAATCATGAATGGTTAGTAATGAAGGTGAGGGATTGAGCGGCTGGTAGTATGACAGAGGATTCTTCACGTTTGTGAGGTAAGGGGCTATCGTTCAATACCCTTGGGTCATTACTGAACAAGCTCTTCAGAAACTAGAGGATTTATAAAGCGACAATACAGGAGAGTCAACATTATCCATTGCACCTTAGTTAAAGAAGGCGTGTCTGCAGATTAACACGAATATTGGCCAATAATATTTAACAACGATGCATTTTCAAAAATAGAATGTCACCAACTTTACATTGTTGTTAAACATTATAAAGCAAAAGACCATTCATATTCATACACTGAATATTAACGTGAAAAGAGAGGAGGAGTGAAAAGACCGGAAGAGAAAAGAAAAAGGAGGCAACAAAGTGTCCTGCACATCTGTCACAATACAGTCCACATTAAATCCACTTTAGATTCACATTTAATCTGGAGAAAATGTCAAGCTAACCGCTGTCTGCTTCCTCTAGGTTTCTGATGACAGATAATTAATAACATGATCCAAACAATGAAACATCCCTCGCCTCACTCCAGGAATCCCGTCACGTTAACCCCACGTAAAAAAAACAACAAATAAATAAAAATCATCAACATTAGAAATAAATTAAAAAACAAGCCATTTAGTGTTTCTTCATTGCCATGACACATTAGTGACTGTCTGACAGAAACAGCAGCGCACCTCTCAGACCAGTCAGATTCTACTCAATTCTAGAGAAAGACATTTACACAGACGAGCAATAATACTGTAGGATTCTCCAGCCGTTTCCCATGCAGCGGGCTGCAAAAGGACGCCATTGGATCTTTTGTCTAATCGCATTGTGTAGTTCAGTTTGTCAGTCATTCACACCAGGCTCTGATCGTGTGTCGCCCGGCCTCAGGCCGTCATGTTGACTTGCAGATTCTGAGAACAGTCCTGGAAAGATTCTGGGACTATTACCAACTCAGCAAAGATGTGCGACCCAAAGTCATGAAGTAGACCTGGCTGGAACCTCCAGAACGCACGGATGCAAAGAACACCTACACACACACACAATCATTCATGGTTCATTCATGAATGATAATCTCAAATTATTTTGTTTATAGGATTTGTTTCTATAGATCAGAGATACAAAAAGGGTTCGTTTATTTACTGAAGTTGACCACTGAGGTTTTCTTCATTCTAATAAAATGTTAAAACTTTAGTTTAGGGTCCAACTCTCACTATTAACTCCCCGCTTATTAGAATGCTTATTGGCTGTAAAGTATGTATAAAGCAAACATTAATGCTTTATTCTACATCCCTTAAAGTTAGTTAATAACAGAGTTCAGAAATAGATAGACGCCGTTGACTTTCCCTGTAAAAAAATCAAGCTAAAATGTCCACGATATTGCCGCCGACATCTTGTGCCGATGATGTCACTTTGGAGTCTGGGAAGTAGTGAGCATGAGGTGAAGCCTCAGTATCAAGGTCCCGCTCTCTCAATTGTAAACAAAGAAATCATGTTATCAAGCCCTTTTGTAGAACATCTTATAACTAAACACAAACTCATTAGAAAACCAGGGGACAACCGAATAGCTTTGGATTCACATTTCAGCACGTGTGCAGCACATCTGGTTAATACTGAGAATTGGACCTTAAATGTGACCCATAACATTTCTACATGTATTATTTTATTTTGGGGTGAAATAAACCAAGAACTATTTCATGGGAACCCCCGGTTACGGCAGAATATTTTATCAGAAATATTAAAAGATCACCTTGTCATTTCGCTCACACAGGAACTTGAGTCTTTGGGCTCTTTTGTGCATGAAAACTCCATCCAGGTGTCCGGTCTCTACAGAGCGGATCTCAATAGCCTTCTCTCCCCAGCCCATGATCTGATTTGAGCGAATATAGGCTGCAAGACATCAATACAGATGAGAAACAGATACAAAAGTACAGATAATCAGTAAACGTGTTTGACACAAATGTGTAGTTTCCAATGGACACTGAAAACAGCATGAAAACATCCATGGCACGTTCCTCTAGAGACATCGTCCATTTCAAGATTGTTAGCAGAACAACACAAGTATATAATCACACTGAAGAATTTAAACATCCAATGGCGGCTGGAGAACAAGTTTTTACATGTGACTGCATCTCATGGACCCTTAAAAGTAGAACACTAAACAATCAGCAACAAAAATCCTGATCAGGTGATTTTATGAGTTTCAGGCAGATGATTGGCTGACTGTGTGCGTCACCCTAATAAAAGAATATAACCCTACATTAAACACATTTAACTCATAAATTGATATTGTATTTTGGCTTTGCAGATACAGCATCAACAAATATACATATGGTCCACGTACTTGTCACAATTCACTAACATTGAAGTCACAAGTACAAGACGACCCAACACAGAATGACACAACAAGTCTTAACATAAACATAAACTTAAAATAAGTCTAAACGCTGCTCACAGCACCACACACAGGCACGCACGCACACACACACACACACACACAGGTTTATATTAAATCATGTGTTATTCGTCTAAAATCATCTTTTATGTACAAACTGACTTCACCCTAGGAAGCAAGATGAAAAAACGTGCACTGACACAGAAAAAGCTGACATGGGTTACTCTGTTCTTCCACATTAATAACAGATTGGGTGTAATAGTTTATTTTCTAGGGTTCAAAGGTCACCAAGGTTCTCGAGGAGTGGCCCACAACATCCAGCTCGCGAAATAACCCAACCCACCAGTGCACTGAAGCATAAACCATTCTATAGTGCCACAAATTACTGGACACAATCACAGCCACTGATACACATCACACACCACAAACCATTTCAAAAATAGTTGGACGGCACAAGTGTGTAGACGAGTCATCATACAACATCAGTGTTCTTAAAACCCTCTGGGAAACTACTTTCTTCTTTCACCAATAATAACCCAGCAGAACAGTTAGTGGTTTAATGATACGTCATAGTACCATACAGTCGTGGCCAAAAGTTTTGAGAATTACATAAATATTGGAAATTGGAAAAGTTGCTGCTTAAGTTTTTATAATAGCAATTTGCATATACTCCAGAATGTTATGAAGAGTGATCAGATGAATTGCATAGTCCTTCTTTGCCACGGAAATGAACTTAATCCCAAAAAAACCTTTCCACTGCATTTCATTGCTGTCATTAAAGGACCTGCTGAGATCATATCAGTAATCATCTTGTTAACTCAGGTGAGAATGTTGACAAGCCGTGGATGGAGATCATAATGTCACGCTGATTGGGTTTGAATGTTAAAAGGAGGGTGATGCTTGAAATCATTGTTCTTCCATTGTTAACCATGGTGACCTGCAAAGAAACGCGTGCAGCTATCATTGCATTGCATAAAAATGGCTTCACAGGCAAGGATATTGTGGCTACGAGATTGCACCTAAATCAACAATTTATAGGTTCATCGAGAACTTCAAGGAAAGAGGTTCAATTCTTTTTAAGAAGGCTTCAGGGCGTCCAAGAAAGTACAGCAAGCGCCAGGATCGTCTTCTAAAGAGGATTCAGCTGTGGGATCGGAGTGCCACCACTGCAGAGCTTGCTCAGGAATGGCAGCAGGCAGGTGTGAGCGCATCTGCACGCACAGTGAGGCGAAGACTTTTGGAAGATGGCCTGGTGTCAAGAAGGGCAGCAAAGAAGCCACTTCTCTCCAAAAAAAACATCAGGGACAGATTTATCTTCTGCAGAAAGTATAGTGAATGGACTGCTGAGGACTGGGGCAAAGTCATATTCTCTGATGAAGCCCCTTTCCGATTGTTTGGGGAAAGGCTTGTCCGAAGAAGAAAAGGTGAGCGCTACCATCAGTCCTGTGTCATGCCAACAGTAAAGCATCCTAACACCATTCATGTGTGGGGTTGATTCTCATCCAAGGGAGTGGGATCACTCACAATTCTGCCCAAAAACACAGCCATGAATAAAGAATGGTACCAAAACACCCTCCAACAGCAACTTCTTCCAACAATTCAACGACAGTTTGGTAAAGAACAATGCACTTTTCCAGCACCACTCACTGTAAACAGACTAATAACCTCTGTGCACTCCCTCACATCTGCACTGTTGTGTATTTCACTGGTTTCTACTCTATCTGTCATTACCATCTTTTTTTTTTTATATCCCTGCTTGTAAAAGTTGCATTTTACATTATAATCTGTATTTATATACAAATATATGTTTATTGTATGTAGTGTTATATGTAATCACCAAGGGTCTGAGAGTAACAGTTTCATTCCTCTGTATGTGTGGACTGTACATGTGGCAGAATTGACAGTGAAGCAGTGTTGGACTGAATCGCTGCAGTGGAGTGTGTGCGTGGGTTCTGTCTGCTGACAGTAAAGGTTTTTTTCTCTTGACAGAGACGAGTCTGCTTAATCTTCAGCTGCCAACGTAAGAAAGTACTTTATACAGATTACATGCTGCCTTGTGTCACCGCGTTCCAAATGTTTGCTTTGTCAGACAGCAAGCAGCGTTGTGCAGAACGATCGGCGTGTGCCGCAGGAGAAAGAGACTTAATCACTCTTGTGTTACTTTGATGTCATGAGCTGACAACACACTCTGTTGTGTTGAGAGTGTGTGCATGTCTTACCGTTGAACAGTTGCATCATAATAATGTAAACGTGCTCTGGTCGGGATAGTCGGGTCATGTCATGTCATGTGAGGAGTTGTTAAAGGGATGATAGTAGCGCCCCTAACGTACCGACAGATGTGGGCATCTCGCCCCACTGGAGCACCACGTCTTTGGTGATGCGTCCATACGTGTTGACATACACGCCCTCATCTTCATAACACACCAGCAGCTCGATACCGTCCGTGTTGGGCAGAATGATGATGGCGTGAGACTGAATGTTGGTCTGAATCTGGAGAAACACACAGAATAAAAGATGAGCGACCGCTGCTGCTCTTGAAACCTACAACTAAATCTGTCATACATACATGAGTGGGCAGATAGATGTCATAAACGGCTCCCGAATCCACATCCACAGCATGAAACCCAGAGCACGACCCATAGATGACCTTTAACCTTTGGCCTTCTTCAACAGTCAGGTCCACCAGCAGTGGCTTGTGTACCAGATCACCAAACGACTACCACAACAATAGAAATAAACTTGACATGTTTCCCAGAAGTCACAAAAACATTACAGACGTTCATCCGTCATTTAAACACACATAACACTTGATTTATCGCATTCTGTTTTGGTTCGCAGACAAACACTTGTGTGTTGTGTAAAAAGTTCTGTATGAGCGAGATGAAACACAGCAAACACTAAACACACATTGCCAGCTTTTTTATTCTCTCAGCACATAGTTACCTTGAACGCCATGAATTTGTGGTAGGGTTTGGGAGCCCAGGCGTAAACTTCCACAGAGTTTTTCAGAGCCAGAACCAAGAATTTGATCCTCTCGTACTTCACTGAAGATGAATGAACAGAACGGCAGAATAACACCACAAAAGTGATGACAACTAAATCTAATGAGGGCAATACTATGAGAAGTGATGTGATATAAAGTGTCACCAAGTGTTCAAGATATCTCTAGTCCTTCATGTTCATTGTGCTTAACATGATTTCTTTTACATCGCTAACCTTCTGGAATAGTTTGCTAGGATTGTCTGAGAGGTAAACAAATGTAGATGATCTCCATTACGGCTGTCACCATTACTTCATTCATTTCCAATGGTGTGTGTTTTCATGTGTGTCCAACATCACACGTTTATAATAAACGAATTAAAGTAATTAATAAAACTTGCTTTGAAAAGATTTTATAGAGTGGGTGTCACACAGTGTGATGTTTAAGAGAGAGTTGTGGGTGTGCGAGTGACATACCAACTTTATAGTGAACACAGCCCTCAAGATCTCCTACGGTCGTCCATCCCTGTTTCTTCTCCACCTCAGGGTCATTGTGAAGAATCTTGTTTCTCAGCCAGGACAGATAGTACACACGCAACTTATTCTTCTTCCCTAATAAACACACACACACAAGACCAGTCTTCATTTGTGTTGTTTCATCAGTCTCCTCTATGTACATTATCAAACAAATCCATTTTATCTGCTCCAGGACACTTTTATTTTGTGTGGGCCAATAAACTTCCTTTCCACAATTCTTGCAAAACAAAATGTTTGTGTGAAATGCAATCGCTGAACATGTAGATAAATTACAAAATCTCACCAAAAACAAGTAAAACAGACTTTACACAACTTCTAAATGTTAAAATGATAACCACAGCAATTTCCACACGAAATGTCACGAGCAAGACTTTCAACACACGGACCGACAGAAATAGAGACCAGCACGTGCTGTGGGTTTAAATCAGACGAGGACGGATGTTGCGTAACAGAGACTGGATTGTCACATATGAGACTTTCTCACCTGATATTGTCACCAGTACATTAAGTCCCTCCAGAACCTCCATCTGTTGAAAGCGTCTGCGACTGATGAGAGGATAAACTTTCCCCTGACCGCTGCGATCCAGTAACATCAGACCGCTCTCTGTCCCAACTAACAGATTGACGCCTTGGGAGAGCAAAACGAAGCGCTCTTGAAAACTATTGACTAAGACCCGGTTTACACAATGAAAAACTGAACATTCACAAAGAGCCACAACGGCAAATAAAAAAAGCTTCATTACAAATGCGATGCCAGTAGTCGGCGATGTCCGTTTAGTTCAAAAGAACGTTCTGTAAACGGCCTGTCACAGGTCATCTTGAAATCATGGGTTTCTTGAAGAGAACCTTAGAGGAATTTTATATTGTATGCAAACCCCAGAAGTGAGTTAGCATTTGACCCTTTCCGGTTCCATCGCCCTTATGTCTAGGGGGTTTTAGGTTCACAAAACCTCTACATATTTTCATTTTATATTCTATGAAATAAAACCCACCAGTTATAACCTCCTTGTGACCTACAAGCGACTGCTAAATTATCAATATAAATATATATTTAATAATATAATATAAATCTCAAAT
>NC_079549.1:37500-47500 GCF_015846415.1 Triplophysa dalaica
TAATGAGAAGCCTTTATAGGCCATCAATTAGGACTAAAGCAGCTGATATCAATTAGTACTGATAGGGGGCAGGGTTTCTCTCTCAATACTGACAGATTTCAGGTCATCTCATATCTAAGCCATTTTGCACCTTGTCACCTTCATGTGTTTAATACTTATCCCCTGTGTCATTTCACTTTATTTATTATGAGTGAACTTGTATACTTAAATGTTCTGATTTCTTTGTATGAATTCAATATTTGGCTTGATGGCTACATCTGGTGGACATTTTGTGTAAATAGCCCACTTAGAAATCCCCATACTGATAAAAATGCTGATGTGTCAAATACTTATTTTCCCCGCTGTAGCTTCTGTAAGTACATCAAAGTAATATCACTGACCAAAACCTTTTTCTGTTAATGTCCAAGCTGAGGCAGTTCTTTAAGCAAATTTTCAGCGCAAACGCCTTATCAACGTTTACTTGCTCTTGTAAAAGCAAATTCAGTTCTTGTCTTATCTTTTTCAAACCATCACACGGTGTTGCTTCATTGTTGTAAATGATTTGCTTTTCCAATTTCTTTATGCAAGACATCCACTGTCTTCTTTAACCTAGTTGATGAGAACATTGTATAGTTTTGACAAAGCATTTTCATATTAGCTTTGCCAACATCCCACCATTGACTATCTCATAGAGAGAGAGTGAGTGAGAAAGAGATAGAGACAGACAGACAGAGAGAGAGAGAGAGAGAGAGAGAGAGAGAGAGAGTGAGTGAGTGAGTGAGTGAGTGAGAAAGAGATATTGAGAGAGTGAGACCGAGTGAGAGAGACAGAGAGAGAGTGAATGAGTGAGAAAGAGATATTGAGAGAGTGAGACTGAGTGAGAGAGACAGAGAGAGAGTGAGTGAGTGAGAAAGAGATATTGAGAGAGTGAGACCGAGTGAGAGAGACAGAGAGAGTGAGTGAGTGAGTAAGAAAGAGATAGTGAGACCGAGTGAGAGAGACAGAGAGAGAGTGAGTGAGTTAGTGAGTGAGAAAGAGATATTGAGAGAGTGAGACCGAGTGAGAGAGACAGAGAGAGATAGAGAGAGAGAGAGAGAGAGAGAGAGAGTGAGACCGAGTGTGAGAGACAGAGAGAGAGAGACAGAGAGACAGAGAGAGAGAGACAGAGAGAGAGAGACAGAGAGAGACAGAGAGAGACAGAGAGAGAGAGACAGAGAGTGTGTGAGAGATAGAGTGAGTTAGTGAGTGAGAAAGAGATATTGAGAGAGTGAGACCGAGTGAGAGAGACAGAGAGAGATAGAGAGAGAGAGAGAGAGAGAGAGAGAGTGAGACCGAGTGTGAGAGACAGAGAGAGAGAGACAGAGAGACAGAGAGAGAGAGACAGAGAGAGAGAGACAGAGAGAGACAGAGAGAGAGAGACAGAGAGAGACAGAGAGAGAGAGACAGAGAGTGTGTGAGAGATAGAGTGAGTGAGTTAGAAAGAGATAATGAGAGAGACAGAGAGAGTGAGTTCCGTGATGAACAGTCACACTTTTTGTGAGCTGCAGAAATATAATGAAAATTTAGGAAATTGACCTTATAATACAGACAACTTATAGTTTAAAAAGAACCTGATCACTATTTGAGCAAAATTTTGTACATTTTGAGCAGATTTTTTTTTATACTGCCTTGAGTGGAGACCATTTCAATTTTGGGCCTGTGTGGAGATTATTAACAGACTGAGTTTCAGAGGAGGAATCAACTGGACCGTTGGATAAGTACTTGAATGAACTTCTGATGCCATTGGATATTTTCCTGGTACGGACCCTTGTCCTGTCTTGAGCGGAGACCCTTTAGATCGAGAGGTATAGGAAGTTGGACACAGACTGAACATCAAAGGAGGTACAGACTGAACTATTTAAAAGGAACTTAAACGGACAAATTTAATTCTATTGGAGATTTATTTGCATGAAAAGTGGACATTTTGATCTTGTTTCGCCGTCTATATTCATCAATATTATTAGGATTTTGTATTTTTAAGCTATATAAACACATATAGTACGCAATAGGAATTTTGAAAACAAACAGATCAACAGTTTTTTCAGTTGAGTGTTTACATTCTAAAGTCAGCCATGGCAACAGCAGCAGACTGGCCCCGCCCCTTTATTTACTCTCAGAAGAGCTCTGAAAACTCAAAGCAGATCCAGAGACAGAAACAGATTAGGGAGAATCCTGAAACATTTTTTGCTGACAATGATCACAATACTTTGAGTCACCTGCTCTTCTTCACTGAAAACAGCTCTTTATGGCACAATGCTTTCTGTCAACACTTCACCTTCATCACAAAAAGAGGCATATGTAAAGGCAGACAGATCTTGATATTTGAAGATGAAGAAAGAAATGAAGATTCAAGAATTTTATCTCTGAACATCTATCAAAATGGCACTGTCATGATCCAAGGATCAGATCCAGCCCTCCGTTCATTTATAGTGGACTTAACAGAAATAAAAAAGCAGTCACAGATTGAAACAAGCTCCATACAAAAACATGAAGATCTTACTACTGACTCTTTACCTAAACACATCCAACATACAGCAACAACTACAGCAGCATTAACTCAGTCTCCCATGTCAAAAATGAAAGAACATTTCTCACTCCTGGAGATGGATATGGTGGAACTAAAAGAATTCATAATGTCCGAATGTCTGAATGATAACAGCAACATGGAGCAACTTAAAAAGAATGTATTGACTCTAAGACAAGAGGTTGAAGACTTACAGACAAACAAAGAACAGATGTCAAAGGAACTTCAACAAACCAAAGAAGAACTGAGAGAAATGAAGTCAATTATAGGAAAACAATTTACAGAAATTAAATCAGAAATGCAGGAAGAGCTTTTTATCTTTAAATTAGAACTCCAAAAGAAAGATGAAGTGATAAACAACATGAAGGAACAACTTTCCCAGGTTCACACGTGTAGAGAATCTTCTGCTAAACACCCGACCTGTTCAGTAATCCTCGCGGAGAATCATCAGTCACTTCCGGCGGATGAAAGTCAAGCCTCACCAGAAGACCACAGCAGCGCTTCAGACAACACTACTGAAACAGAAGCTCTAATTCTGATCGACTCCAACGGGAAATACATCAACCAGAAACTCTTATTCCCAAAAATGAAATCAAAGAAGTTCTGGTGCCCGAACACAAGAAAGGCTCTTCAGATCCTGTCTGACAAAAATCTGAATGAAAACTACAAGCACATCATAATCCACACAGGGACCAATGACTTAAGATCAACAGAAGGTCACGTGGCTCCTGCACTCAGAGAGGTGGCCATCAAAGCTTCAGAAAGATTCCCTGACACTAGAATAACCATGTCCACGTTACTGCCACGGAGCGATGTGCCACTTCATGTGATTCAGGGAAACAACGCAGAGCTCTCCAGAAGTTGTGCACTTATTCCAAATGTTTTCCTCGCATACCATAGAGACATTCGGCCTCATCATATGTATGACCATGTGCACCTGAACAAGCAAGGAGTACAACTCTTCACAAGAGTGCTGAAAAACACAGCACTTAATAAAAGAGAACACAACCGAAATCCACACAGCAAGAGCAGATCACAGACAGAACGAAACATCCACCCTTCATCAAAGAGCAGAGAGATCTCCACTCCTGCATCTTCATCACAACCAGAGAGCTACGCCGCAGCCGTCCAACAGACACCAAACCCTGCCGCTGATGAACTCAACCAGATAAGACATCTACTCAACATCATCTGCTCCAAACTCGTGAAATAACTCACACACACACTTTTTATTATCTATGAAGTCATTTAAAATTAGTTGTTGGAATATACAAGGTTTACACTCTTCAACTTTTGGAAACAAGACGATAGACAGAGATTTACTTAGCAGTATAAAAGATGTAGACATTGCAATATTTCATGAGACCTGGTGTCGGAGTAATGAGACTTTGCACTGTCCAAGAGGTTACAGAGAGATCATTGTGCCATCACTAAAGAAATCCCAAATAAAATGCGGCCGTGATTCAGGAGGAATACTTATATGGCACAAAGAGAATATAAAACATCTGATAAAAACGGTCAAAATTGAAAATTCATTAATATGGCTTCAAGTAAAATCTATTCTACCCCAGAGCAATCTTTACATCTGTGCAGCTTATCTTCCACCTCATGATTCTCCATATTACCAAGAAGAATGCTTTCTTAACCTACACAAAGACATCTTATACTTCCAGTCCAAAGGAAATGTTGTTATATGTGGTGACTTAAATGCAAGGACTGGAAGAGAAATGGATTATGTTAATACCACAGGTAATGATCATATATTTGGGGACATCATGCGCCAGTCAACACCCGTCTTTACTTCAAGAAACAGCTGTGACAATGTCATCAACAGAACTGGGAAGCAGTTGTTAAAGCTTTGTAAAGGTCTAGGGCTGTACATCATAAATGGCAGAACCAGAGGAGATTCTTTTGGTAGATTTACTTACTGCTCCAAACTAGGAGCCAGTGTGGTTGATTACTCATTGACAGATATTGAGCCAAACTTTATTAATGCATTCACAGTCAGACCTCAACTTCCAGTTTCTGACCACTGCCAAACACTGCTTTACCTGAAGCAGTCGTTTGATGGAGTCACAACATCAAACAAACAAGAAAAACTTATCCCTTTAAAACCCAAGTTCGTTTGGAATCAATCTAATGTCGAACATTTCAGAGAAAACATGAGCAGTCCTGAAATACTAAAACTGCTGGATGAATTTATGTCCAGAGAGTTTACTCCAGATACCAATGATATAAATTCAGCTACACACGATCTTAATTATATATTGCAAACATTGGCGACTATATCTAACATGAAACAACAAAACAATCATAAAATACATAAAAAAAGAATTAAAGAAGATGTTTGGTTCGATAAAGAATGCAAATGTACCAGAAAAAAGCTTCGCCAGCTCGCTAATAAGAAACATAGAGAACCAACCAATCAGATTCTTCGGCTCAACTACTCGAATTGTCTGAGAAACTATAAAAAACTTATTTGTAACAAAAAAGATAAATATTATGAAGCTAGAATTGAGGAAATTGATGAATCCATTGACCAAAACAATTTTTGGAATCTCTTTAAAAAATCTGAAAGCCCCAAATCAGACATATTACTAAAGAGCAGCACAATTTGGAGCTCTTACTTTAAAAACCTTTATCAAAAAATTAAACCTTCAGACCTCAATCAGCCCCAAATAGAAACAAAGGAGAAATTAGAAGATCTAAAGAAAACCAAAACCCATTAGACACATTCATCGCAACTTCAGAAATAACACAACACATCAAAAATCTTAAACTCAAGAAAGCATGTGGACAAGACAACATTAGTAATGAAATGCTGAAACACAGCGGCCCTTATATAATTCAAGCCCTAGCAAAACTATTTAATCTGGTGTTAAGGTCTGGCAGCTTCCCTGAGACCTGGTCGGAAGGACTCATCACCCCTATTTATAAAAGAGGAGATAAATTTGAGCCCAATAATTACCGGGGAATTTGTGTGGGCAGTAATCTTGCAAAGCTTTTTTGTAATATAATAAACAGCCGAATAGTTACATTTCTGACAAAATACAACATCCTAAATAAATCACAAATTGGCTTTCTTCCAAAACAACGGACATCAGATCACATCTACTCTCTCCATACTCTAATCAACAAAAATCTTAAGGGCAAACAAAGAAAGATATTTTCATGTTTCGTTGATTTAAAAAAAGCTTTCGACTCTATTTGGCATGATGGTTTATTATACAAATTATTAAAAATTGGAATTGGTGGAAAAACATTTGACATTATTCAGTCCATGTATGAGAACAGTAGATGTGCGGTCAAACTTGGAGATTTCAGAAGCACTTTCTTCCAGCAGGGTCGTGGAGTGAGACAGGGATGCGCTCTGAGCCTAACCCTGTTTAATATCTACATAAATGATCTGGCTGAAACTCTGGAGCGCTCCAGTGTCCCAGGACTTACTCTGCATGACTCTGAGGTTAAATGTCTGCTCTATGCAGATGATCTGGTGCTGTTATCCCCAACAGCAGAGGGACTTCAGAAGAGCCTGTCCCTGCTGGAACAATACTGTGAGGAATGGGCTCTGACAGTCAATCTAGACAAAACCAGAGTCATGGTGTTCCAGAAGAAGGCCAGATCTCAGGGAAACAAACACCAGTTCATTTACAGAGGAGAAGTCCTCCAACACACCGCTAGCTACACGTACCTGGGCATTGATGTGTCAGCATCCGGGTCTTTTGCTCTGGCAGTAAAAGCTTTAAGTGAAAAAGCTCGTAGGGCATTTTATGCCATAAAAGCACGATTTGGTAAATTAAGCTTACCAATTAAAACATGGTTAAAATTATATCACGCAATCATTAAACCAATTCTCTTGTATGGAAGTGAAGTCTGGGGACCAACATTAAATTTTCAAAATTGGGATAAAAGTGTGTTAGAAAAAACCCATTTGGAATTTGTTAAGAACATCCTAAGAGTAAACAGAGGCACACCTAACCATGCCTGTAGAGCTGAAATAGGCCTATACCCCCTAAACATTGAGATACAAAAACGAGCTCTTCAGTTCTGGAATCATCTCAACCAATCCCATTCAGAATCCATTCAATATAAAGCCTTACTTGCTAATGAAAGCCCCACAATATCTCATCCTCTAAACATACTCACAGCACAGCTAATAAATGAAACTCAAGCTAAATCTGACTCGAAACACAACCCTGACATATACAAAGAGATTGACAAACATCTCAAGTATAAATATGACGAAAATTTTAAAAAAGAATTTGACCTACACACCAAACTCCAGTGTTATTCTGCCCTGAATAGAACCACCAAACTGGCAAACTACTTATCAATAAAACAATTTCAAGAAAGACAAATCCTTTCAAAATATCGTCTCTGTGACCATGATTTAGAAATAGAAAAAGGAAGACATAAAAAATCCTTGATTGTAAGAGAAGAAAGACTTTGCAGACACTGTGACTTAAATCAAATAGAGGATGAGAAACACTTTCTTCTTGTTTGTCCTAAATACACCACTACAAGAGAAACATTTTTTCCACAATTTGAAGCATTGAATCATTCATTTAATACTATTAGTGATTCAGAAAAACTCCACTATCTTCTAGGAGAAGATGACAGGGCAGCCAAACTAGCTGCAAAATATGTATATACTATTCACCTTATACGAAAAGGATAATTCATAAAATGTGTTTTATTTTATGGAAAATGTATTTTAATTATTTTATGGAAAAATGTATTTTAATTATTTTATGGAAAAATGTATTTTAATTATTTTATGGAAAAATGTATTTTAATTATTTTATGGTAAATTGTATTTTAATTATTTTCTTCATGCACTTTTATTTATTTTATAGATTTACAGACTGTTTATTTGTAGTAATTGCAGTGATGTAAGTCAACAGTGATACTGTCATATTTTATTTGCAAAAAGCTTTGGCAATACTATATTTGAAATGTCATGCCAATAAAGCGACTTGAACTTGAACTTGAACTTGAGTTAGAGAGAAAGAGATAGTGAGAGAGACAGAGAGAGTGAGTGAGTGAGTAAGAAAGAGAGAGTGAGAGAGTGAGACCGAGTGAGAGAGACAGAGAGAGTGAGTGAGTTAGTGAGTGAGAAAGAGATATTGAGAGAGTGAGACCGAGTGAGAGAGACAGAGAGAGAGTGAGTGAGAAAGAGATATTGAGAGAGTGAGACCGAGTGAGAGAGACAGAGAGAGAGTGAGTGAGTGAGTGAGAAAGAGATTTGAGAGAGTGAGACCGAGTTAGATAGACAGAGAGAGAGTGAGTGAGTGAGAAAGAGATATTGAGAGAGTGAGACCGAGTGAGAGAGACAGAGAGAGATAGAGATAGAGAGAGAGAGAGAAATCAACATCACCGTTTCAAACTAAACAACGTGCCCCTAGAACACACCAAGAACTACACATATCTTGGTATAAACATTAGTAACACCGGAAACTTAAACAAGGCTGTGAACGACCTGAGAGACAAGGCACGAAGAGCCTTTTACGCCATAAAAAAGAATATCAAAATTGACATCCCAACCGTAATCTGGTTGAAAATAATACAATCAATTATAGAACCAATCGCGCTGTATGGAAGTGAGGTTTGGGGTCCTCTCGCCAACCAAGAGTTCAGCAGATGGGACAAACACCCAATAGAGATTCTGCAAACAGAAATGTGTAAAAACATTCTACGGGTACAGAGAAAAACTCCAAACAACGCCTGCAGAGCAGAATTAGGACTGTATCCTCTAATCATTAAAATACAAAAAAGAGCTTTAAAATTCTACACACACCTTAAGAACAGCGACACAGACACACTCCATCACAAAGCCTTAAGTCATCAAGAGCTGAGCCCAGAGAGAAACCCCTTCATCCAACTGATCTCACAACTAACTCTACAACCCCAAACATGCCCAAGTCAACCCCAAACCCCAGCCAGACTAAACCAAATGATGAAAAGACAAAGAGAAATATCTCAAACACTGGACAGAAGCAACAGCTCAGTAAAGTAAAGTGGAATGCTATCTGTCACTAAAGAGAGAATATAAAGTGTCAGAATACCTCACAAGCGTATCAGACCCTAAACTAAGAAAAGTGTTGAGCATGTACAGACTCAGTGATCACCAGCTCACTGTAGAGACGGGCAGACACAGACACACATGGACACCGAGAGAAGAGCGACTGTGTCCACACTGCACACACAATCAAGTGGAAACAGAGCTGCACTTTCTCCTCTCCTGTCCCAACTACACACACATCAGAGAAACATTCTTCCCCCAGTTTACAAACTTAGATTTTTACTTATAGACTTTTAATTTTATTCTATCTTATTTTTGATCTTAATCTGTATTTCTGCATGTTTATATTTAATCTTGTGCTTTGGCAATGTAAATTTTCTTTTATCATGCCAATAAAGCTCCTTTGAATCTTGAATCTTGAGTAAGAGATATTGAGAGAGTGAGACCGAGTGTGAGAGATAGAGAGAGAGTGAGTGAGAAAGAGATATTGAGAGAGTGAGACCGAGTGTGAGGGATAGAGAGAGAGTGAGTGAGTGAGAAAGAGATATTGAGAGAGTGAGACCGAGTGAGAGAGACAGAGAGAGTGAGTGAGTGAGTGAGTGAGTGAGAAAGAGATAGTGAGAGAGTGAGACCGAGTGTGAGGGATAGAGAGAGAGTGAGTGAGTGAGAAAGAGATATTGAGAGAGTGAGACCGAGTGAGAGAGACAGAGAGAGTGAGTGAGTGAGTGAGTGAGTGAGAAAGAGATAGTGAGACCGAGTGAGAGAGACAGACAGAGAGAGAGTGAGTTAGTGAGTGAGTGAGTAAGAGATATTGAGAGAGTGAGACCGAGTGAGAGAGACAGAGAGAGTGAGTGAGTGAGTGAGTGAGTGAGTGAGAAAGAGATAGTGAGACCGAGTGAGAGAGACAGAGAGAGTGAGTGAGTGAGTGAGTGAATGAGTGAGTGAGAAAGAGATATTGAGAGAGTGAGACAGAGTGAGAGAGACAGAGAGAGAGTGAGTGAGAAAGAGATATTGAGAGAGTGAGACCGAGTGAGAGAGACAGAGAGAGAGTGAGTGAGTGAGTGAGAAAGAGATTTGAGAGAGTGAGACCGAGTTAGATAGACAGAGAGAGAGTGAGTGAGTGAGAAAGAGATATTGAGAGAGTGAGACCGAGTGAGAGAGACAGAGAGAGTGAGTGAGTGAGAAAGAGATATTGAGAGAGTGAGACCGAGTGTGAGAGATAGAGAGAGAGTGAGTGAGAAAGAGATATTGAGAGAGTGAAACCGAGTGTGAGGGATAGAGAGAGAGTGAGTGAGAAAGAGATATTGAGAGAGTGAGACCGAGTGAGAGAGACAGAGAGAGTGAGTGAGTGAGTGAGTGAGAAAGAGATATTGAGAGAGTGAGACCGAGTGAGAGAGAGTGAGTGAGTGAGTGAGAAAGAGATAGTGAGACCGAGT
>NC_079549.1:357500-365000 GCF_015846415.1 Triplophysa dalaica
AACAGCTTCAATGACTCTTGAATGAGTGAATAAACGATGGCTGATTGGTGGTAAAGCATCAGCTGATGTCAGTGTGTTGTGTGGATGTAGGTCAGTAAGACGGGTGCGGCTGGAGCTGTTCTGGATGAAGCTAAAAACATCAACAAGTCTCTGTCTTCTCTGGGAAACGTCATCTCTGCTCTCGCTGAGGGAACCGTAAGCTTAACACACACACACATCACACATACACATCACACACACTCTCATGGGTTTGTCTTGTGTGTGAGCAGAAGAGTCACGTGCCGTACCGGGACAGTAAGATGACCAGGATCCTGCAGGACTCTCTGGGTGGAAACTGTCGCACAACCATGTTCATCTGCTGCTCCCCCTCCAGCTACAATGATCCTGAGACCAAATCCACCCTCATGTTTGGACAGCGGTAAAACACACAAATACATGCACACACACATGCACACACACACACACACACACAGAGACACACACACGCACACACACACACACACATACACATGCATACACACACACAGAGACACGCACACACACACACACACACACACACACGCACGCAAACACACACACACACACACACACACACACACACACACACACACGCATACACACACAGACGTATACACACACACACACACACACACACACACACAGAGACACACACACGCACGCACACACACACACACACATATATGAGACTTGAGCAAAAGTCATCACTTGTTCTCCATGTAGCCTCATTGATGTGTAGGAGAAATAACTGAGATATGAAAGAGATTTGATTGGTCGAGGGTCAAATCGAGCAGCAATATAAAGCTTAAAACTTACACTTGGACTCAAAGTAAATCTCATTCATCAAACATTCTCTCCAAACTTAAATCATTGCTAGTCAAAGGTTTTAAATACATTTGACTGAACACAAGTTCTGACTGTGTTTTTCAGTGCTAAAACCATCAAGAACGCCGCCTCCATCAACCTGGAGCTGACGGCTGAGCAGTGGAAGAGAAAGTACGAGAAAGAGAAGGAGAAGAACAAGGGTCTGAGAGACACCGTCCAGAGACTGGAGATGGAGCTGAAGCGCTGGCGCAGCGGTCAGGATCGCTCTTCACCTCATACAGAGATCATCTGAAGGTTTCATCACGTGACTCTGGTCTGTGTGTTGACAGGAGAGAATGTTCCAGAGACGGAGCAGACCGATGCTGGTGTGGTGAAACTGGACACCACCGATGACGTCTCTCTGGATAATGAAAAGTCAACGGATCATCAGCGGATGAGAGACAGAGACTCAGACTCCTCCTCCATCGTGGTGCGCATCTCTGAGGAAGAGCGGCAGAAATATGAAGAGGAGATCCGTAAACTCTACCGGCAGCTGGACGATAAGGTGAACACATGGCTGTTCATACGTCACATGACCTGCAGACGTGTTCTTTATACTGAAGAGTAAAAGTGGGGTTGTGTTTTCTAGGATGATGAGATCAATCTTCAGTGTCAGCTGGTGGAGAAACTGAAGGAGCAGATCTTAGATCAGGATGAGGTGAGAGAGTCAGCCGGTCAGGGTGATCCGTGTTCCTGACAGATGTTTTACAGTGATGTGCCATGTGTGTGTGTGATGTAGTTGCTGGCGTCCACGCGTGGTGACAGTGATAAGGTCCAGACAGAGTTGGGTCGTCTGCAGACGGAGAGCGAGAGCGCTAAAGCTGAGGTGCGAGAGGTTCTGCAGGCGTTAGAAGAGCTCGCCGTCAACTACGACCAGAAGAGTCAGGAGGTGGAGGAGAAGAGTCTTCATAACAAACAACTGGCCGAGCAGCTCAGTCATAAGATGGTGAGATTTACTCTCCACGGCCGAAGAGTATAGGAATACAAAACCGGCTCGTCCGAATGTTTTTCCTTCATCTTGCTCATGTTTTGCAGGCGAGTTTGATGGAGCTGGAGGCGGAGCTTGCTCAGATGCAGGAAGTGAGCTCACAGCAGAGGAAGCGTATCGCTGACGTGTTGAACGGCCTGATGAAGGACCTCAGTGAGTTCAGCACCATCGTCGGCAATGGAGAAATCAAACTAGTAGGTCGTGAGACACAGTGAATATAACCCCAGACACGCACAGATCACAACCTTCCTGTTGTTTTCAGTTACAGTTACTACATCATGAAGTTATCACAGAAACGTGTTTTTGTCTGACATGTAAACGTCTTTGAAAACCATGTTTTTTGTAAAAACCATAGTAAACGATGGTAACTGTAGTAAAATCATGGTTTTGACCCAAGTAACCAATGCACCAGAACACTCCACTTGTACCACAATAAAACCATACTTATGTTTCTTCAGGGACCTTTATCTTCACATGGCCAGTCAGCCAATTCTTTTCATAATTGATTCAAATATTGATGTGTGAGACTGCGTGACTGTAGTGTATACTTTGAGTTCATAGAAGTTTCACTTAAACATGCAATGTGAGTAAACACTGCTCAGAAACGGTTTAAGCTGTAGACCCGCTTGAATGGAAATGATGATTGGACATGGAAACACCATTCAACCCAATATGAAGACATCACTTCATCAACATTCAGAAATATCTGTAATATACCCCCAGCTGTGTGTGTGTGTCTTCATGTTAGTGTCTGCTCTCTGTGTGTCTGTGTGTGTAGCCGGTGGAGATCAGTGGAGCCATTGAGGAGGAGTTCACTGTGGCACGACTCTACATCAGTAAGATCAAGTCGGAAGTGAAGTCCATGGTGAAGCGCTGCAGACAGCTGGAAAACATGCAGCTAGAGTGTCATCGCAAGATGGAGGAGACCAGCCGTGAGCTCTCCTCCTGTCAGCTCCTCATCTCACAGGTGAGCTCTCCTCCTGTCCTGTCAAGGTGTTGACGGGAGGAGTGCGGGGCTGGGGATGAAGGTGTTGACGGGAGGAGGGCGGGGCTGGGGATGAGGGTGTTGACGGGAGGAGTGCAGGGCTGGGGATGAAGGTTATAAAGGGAGGAGGGCGGGGCTGAGGATGATGAAGGGAGGAGGGTCGGGCTGGGGATGAAGGTTATGAAGGGAGGAGGGCGGGGCTGGGGATGAAGGTGTTGACGGGAGGAGTGCAGGGCTGGGGATGAAGGTGTTGACGGGAGGAGGGCGGGGCTAGGGATGAAGTTGTTGACGGGAGGAGTGCGGGGCTGGGGATGAAGGTGTTGACGGGAGGAGTGCGGGGCTGGGGATGAAGGTTTTGAAGGGAGGAGGGCGGGGCTGGGGATGAAGGTTTTGAAGGGAGGAGGGCGGGGCTGGGGATGAAGGTGTTGACGGGAGGAGTGCGGGGCTGGGGATGAAGGTGTTGACGGGAGGAGGGCGGGGCTGGGGATGAAGGTGTTGACGGGAGGAGGGCGTGGCTGGGGATGAAGGTGTTGACGGGAGGAGTGCGGAGCTGGGGATGAAGGTGTTGACGGGAGGAGTGCGGGGCTGGGGATGAAGGTGTTGACGGGAGGAGGGCGGGGCTGGGGATGAAGGTGTTGACGGGAGGAGGGCGGGGCTGGGGATGAAGGTGTTGACGGGAGGAGTGCGGGGCTGGGGATGAAGGTGTTGACGGGAGGAGTGCGGGGCTGGGGATGAAGGTGTTGACGGGAGGAGGGCGGGGCTGGGGATGAAGGTGTTGACGGGAGGAGGGCGGGGCTGGGGATGAAGGTGTTGACGGGAGGAGTGCGGGGCTGGGGATGAAGGTGTTGACGGGAGGAGTGCGGGGCTGGGGATGAAGGTGTTGACGGGAGGAGTGCGGGGCTGGGGATGAAGGTGTTGACGGGAGGAGTGCGGGGCTGGGGATGAAGGTGTTGACGGGAGGAGGGCGGGGCTGGGGATGAAGGTGTTGACGGGAGGAGTGCGGGGCTGGGGATGAAGGTGTTGACGGGAGGAGGGCGGGGCTGGGGATGAAGGTGTTGACGGGAGGAGTGCGGGGCTGGGGATGAAGGTGTTGACGGGAGGAGTGCGGGGCTGGGGATGAAGGTGTTGACGGGAGGAGGGCGGGGCTGGGGATGAAGGTGTTGACGGGAGGAGGGCGGGGCTGGGGATGAAGGTGTTGACGGGAGGAGGGCGGGGCTGGGGATGAAGGTGTTGACGGGAGGAGGGCGGGGCTGAAGGTGTTGACGGGAGGAGGGCGGGGCTGGGGATGAAGGTTATGAAGGGAGGAGGGCGGGGCTGGGGATGAAGGTGTTGACGGGAGGAGGGCGGGGCTGGGGATGAAGGTGTTGACGGGAGGAGGGTGGGGCTGGGGATGAAGTTGTTGACGGGAGGAGGGCGGGGCTGGGGATGAAGGTGTTGACTGGAGGAGGGCGGGGCTGGGGATGAAGGTGTTGACCGGAGGAGGGCGGGCTGGGGCAGAGAGTTCATGAGATGTTTTATACTGTTACAAAACATGTGTGTGTGTGTGTGTGTGTGTGTCTATGTGTGTGTGCAGCATGAGGCAAAGATCCGCTCTCTCACTGAGTACATGCAGAATGTGGAGCAGAAGAAGAGACAGCTGGAGGACAGTTATGATGCTCTGAGCGAAGAACTGTACACACTGCAGAACTCCGGTAACACACACACACACGTGTTTGTTTGTCCATAGTCCTCCTGGTTTTATAGTGTATAGACTGTATATTGTGTCCTGTCACATGTGAAGCGTTTGTGTCATTGTGTTTTGTTTTCAGAGAGTCATGCAGCAGATGAAGGAGAGAAGGCCGAAAGAGAGGCTGATGGGAAGGTGAATCAACGTCGTCCAACTATCACGATACTTCACACACGAGTGTTGTTATATCACAAATATACCATCAGTCTGGTGACTTCAACATGTGGATGTTTTATGGTCCTGATGAGATGGAATGTTTTCATCAAATGTGTTGTGTTGTGTGTGTTTGTGTAGAAGGTGTGCGGTCGTCCTGGCGTTCACGTGGAGTCCCGTCAAACTCAGCTGAGTCTCCTGCGAGATGAGATCAATGAGAAACAGCGACTCATCGATGAGCTTACTGAGTCAGTTTACTTCATTCATCATTATTATGAAACACATTTCGATCTGCCCCTGAGGAAGTCTAATGATGTCATAATCTGTTATCCAGTAAGAATCAAGCTCTGGAGCTGGAGCTAGCTCACGTGCGGTCCAGTCTGACAAACCTGAAGAGACAAGACGAGTCCAAAAGCGCCTGTCTGGAGAAGCTGTCGTACGTCACACAATACACACCACAGAAACCTTCAGACCCGTGTCCTAACCATACCTTAACTTCTGTGTGAGGGCCTAAATGATGTTTCATGAAGGAAGTTCAGGTGGAGCACAAGTAGATAGTCCAGCCGGCTGTCAGCAATCTTTCAGCTCAAGAGAACCAGTACACATAGACAAAGCTGTCTCTACAGTCTCCACTCCCCCGGAGCGCTCTAGGTTTGGGCTAATGCTGTCTGGGGAAAGTGCTTGGAGCTCGGAGGCCTCTCCCCGGACAGCACACCAAATACACACGCATAACCTTTTAACTGCATTATTATCTGCATAGAGGAACTTGTGACCTGTGTGCAGCGCAGCGTGAAGTTCAACACATGTTTTGTCTTTCATCTTCAGATTTCAGCAGGAGAGACACGCACAGTCCAAACAGGATCTTAAAGGTCTGGAGGAGACTGTTGTAAGTTTCACTTCTTCCTCAAAACATTCTTTACATCTGAATATCTCAAGCGCACATCTCTGATGTATTCTCCAGAACAGTATTAGAACAATTTCTATGGAAATTCAACAAAAAAATAAGTAATAAAAATAGTGCCATCAGTTACAATAGTGCCATCATAGTCCTTGTGTTTAGTTTGTGTTGCTGCTGTTGATCTTAAAGTGAAAGTAAATCATTTATTCTCTCTTGTGTGGCTGTGTGGCTCTTTTCTTCACTGGACGTATGATCACATGTGCAGGATTATAATCACAGTTATACTGTATATATATCATCTATCTGAAGTGTTTCTCTCTTGGTGTCAGGCCCGTGAACTCCAGACCCTCCACAACCTGCGCAAGCTGTTCGTTCAAGACCTCACGACTCGAGTTAAAAAAGTGAGTTCCTCCTGTCAACATCACGTCAGACTGAATCAATCTTGACAGCACTGTCACTCACAGATTTCTCTTGACAAATGTACAGAGTACAGAAACTGGACCTGATGATAGTGGGGGGTCTAACACCCAGAAACAGAAGATTTCCTTTCTTGAGAACAACCTGGATCAGCTCACAAAGGTTCATAAACAGGTCAGCATGACACGCGCACACAAACACACACACACACACACACATCAAACATTCAGCAACACATCACCAGCTTCTGCATACATGTCACTTTTCTGTGTTTTTTTCCGGGCGGGGGGGTGGGAGGGGTGATGCTTGATGATATATAAAATGAACATATATTTTGAACATTCAATGCACAGATACAGGCAACATCTTAACATCAGGCGCGAATGCGGCACAATGCTCTGACCACTGAGCTACAGGAAAGGACAAACATATACAATATAAACATTACAATAAACTTACTTACATGCTCAGAAAAGCAACCAATACTGGACAAATCTCCAAGATAACTCCATCAAACACAATTTGACAACATATCACATTTAAATCATCCTTTTCCATTGTAGAAAACCTCTTAAAGTTGGTCTTTCTGTCTCTTTAATTGTGCAGCTGGTACGTGATAATGCAGATCTGCGCTGTGAGCTTCCGAAGTTGGAGAAGCGTCTTCGTTCTACGGCTGACCGCGTTCGGGCGCTGGAGACGGCACTGAAGGATGCTAAGCAGGGCGCCATGAACGACCGCCGCCGTTATCAGCAGGAGGTGGAGCGTATACGTGATGCCATGCGTCTGCGTTATCCACTGCGCCGGCCCAATGCCGCTCAGATCGGTACTGAACCATTACTGCATCTCAAACCATCAATGATGAGAGATTTACTCACGTGAACTAACACACACTACTGTACGCTTTACCTCTCACAGCCAAGCCTGTAAGACCTGGACATCACGTCACAGCCACCTCACCCACCAGCTTCACCTCCACACGCTCCACTAAACCCATCACATCATACAGCAATGCATTCTTCCAACAGGACGAGAAACCTGCGGCACAGAAAACCAACACGTGAGCATGACAGCATTACACACACACACGTCTCTCTCTCTCTGTCTGTGTGTGTTTGTGTGACGTGTCTCACCACATGTCTGTTTTTCAGAGTTGGATACAGCACTGTGAGATCTGTAGACACACTGAACTCCTGTCCACTCGACGTGGAGAACGGTGAGTCTGTGCATGCGTGCATGTGTGTGTGTGACTTCAGTCAAAGAGTTCATTTCCATCTGAGCTGATGGTGTCAGACAAATGTGGACTGAAATGTCAAATGTAGTTTGCTGTTGTGTTTTACTGTCAGTATGATAATGTGTTGTTGTGTTTCTTTGTGTTCAATAGGTAACAGCACAGATATAAATGATAACAGGTGAGTGTCATGATGCCTCTCAGATAAACAGTGTTCACACGC
>NC_079549.1:367500-395000 GCF_015846415.1 Triplophysa dalaica
GCACACCCACAAACACACACAAATGCAAACACACACACATCCACACACACGCACATACAAACACCTGCACACGTCACACACACACACACACATACAAACACATGCACACGTCACACACACACACACACACACTCACACATACAAACACCTGCACTCGTCACACACACACACACACACACACACACACACACACACTCACACTCACACATACAAACACCTGCACACGTCACACACACACACACACTCACACATACAAACACCTGCACACGTCACACACACACACACACACACATACAAACACATGCACACGACACA
Organism: Triplophysa dalaica; assembly: GCF_015846415.1. Taxonomy (NCBI): domain Eukaryota; kingdom Metazoa; phylum Chordata; class Actinopteri; order Cypriniformes; family Nemacheilidae; genus Triplophysa; species Triplophysa dalaica. Next base: position 367,816 of record NC_079549.1, read on the forward strand.
CACACACACACACACACAAACACTCACACATACAAACACCTGCACACGTCACACACACACACACACACACACACACTCACACATACAAACACCTGCACACGTCACAAACACATCCACACACACGCACATACAAACACCTGCACACGTCACACACACACACACACATACAAACACATGCACACGTCACACACACACACACACACACACACACACACATACATGCACACATCACACACTCTCACACTCCCACACACAGGCACACACACTCTCACACACGTATGTGCACATGCACCCAAACACACACACACGCACACCCACAAACACACACAAATGCAAACACAAACACACACACATCCACACACACGCACATACAAACACCTGCACACGTCACACACACACTTACAAACACATGCACACGTCACACACACACACACATACATGCACACATCACACACTCTCACACTCCCACACACAGGCACACACACTCTCACACACGTATGCGCACATGCACCCAAACACACACACGCACACCCACAAACACACACAAATGCAAACACAAACACACACACATCACACACACACACAGACACAAACACCTGCACACGTCACACACACACACACACACTCACACATACAAACACCTGCACACGTCACACACACACACACACACACACTCACACTCACACATACAAACACCTGCACACGTCACACACACACACACACACACACACTCACACTCACACATACAAACACCTGCACACGTCACACACACACACATACAAACACATGCACACGTCACACACACACACATACATGCACACGTCACACACTCTCACACTCCCACACACAGGCACACACACTCTCACACACGTATGCGCACATGCACCCAAACACACACGCACGCACACCCAAAAACACACACAAATGCAAACACAAACACACACACATCCACACACACACACATACAAACACATGCACACGTCACACACACACACATACATGCACACGTCACACACTCTCACACTCCCACACACAGGCACACACACTCTCACACACGTATGCGCACATGCACCCAAACACACACGCACGCACACCCAAAAACACACACAAATGCAAACACACACACATCCACACACACGCACAGACTTGTATTGTTTGATAAAAGAGTAAGTTTTATCCCTGACCTGTTTTACATTTTAACATCAAGTTTGTTTTATAATCAGATTACATCAAACACACATCTCATAGCTGATGAAGTGATGATGAAATGACGATCTTGTGTAAATGTTCTTTTGTGTTTTTTCTGCAGATATTCCACGTGTAAGATGTGTGCATGCAGCCGTTGAGCTCTCGTCACCCTCTCTCTCAGATTCTCTTTGTGTACCGTCTTATATTCCACACAATATTCTCAGTCATATCATGAATGCTGTCTCTTGTATCTCACTGTTGCATGTTTGCTTTGTTTAGTCAGAAAACAGCACATAAGGTTGTAAAGTAACGCTCACGTAGTTCTTGGAGAACACACATGTATATCGCTCGCATTATAACTGAAATCATTTCCCTGTAGTCTTGCTGAGCCTTAAAGACAGACGGTGTGTACGTGTGTGCACTAATATACAAATTCAGATGGACATGTGTCAGCGTGTAGATTTTGATACATAGAAGTAACGACTACCTCCAGTTGTGCAAAAACTTTAATTTACATCGCTTGTTTTTCCATCACAGATGTTATCATTAGAACGAATCTTGCTGGAGTTGCTTTATACAAATGTCCCAAAAGCTTTAGTTCTTTTGTCAAAAAGCTCTGACCAATCACAGCTCAAATTTCTCTCAGAAAATCCCGATCAGCCAATCAGGATGAGAGAATCGGTCTGTATAATCTCTGATGCGTAATATTCTTCTTGTGTTGTGTTTATTTAAAGCAAGACGATTTCTGAGCGACGATAGATTTCACTTTTATTGAGATGCATTCTGTGCTTTAATCCTCCAAACCTCTGCTGTCACTGTTAGAAGAGTCTTCAGATGAAGAGTCGTGTGCAATAGCTCCTGACTCACACAACATATCTTTATTGAAGGATATTTTATGTACAGTGTGGCAGGATCCCCAAAATAAACTTCATTTAAAGAAAGCTGTGAGTTCTTATCATTTACCATTTCAATTTGTGTCTGTTTTTTTCAACTGCTAACAATTACTGTTCAATACTGAAACTACATTTTCAAAACTCTTCACACAGTCTAAATTACCAACATGACTGTTAGCAAAACAGTTCATCTCACCCTCAAAACTCACTCAGACCAACAAAACACTTCATATATGTCTCAAAATAAGCTCGTTCCACCAATCACTGGGAACAAATTCTCTTTCAGAAACATGCATGTCCCTCATAACACACTGACCTAAAAAACACAAGTACCAGGAAGCATTACAAAAATTTTGACCTTTTATTTTTTAAGTTTTAATGAATTTTCACATAAACAGTATTTTATTATAGAATAACAATTTTTTTATTTATTGAATGTACTGAATATTGAATAGTCATGTTGGTAATGTAGACTTTGTGAAGAGTTGTAAAATGTAGTTTCAGTATTGAACAATGCTTGTTAGCAGTTGAAAAAAACTGTAGTACTTTATCTGTGAAAATACTCTAAATAGGTGAAAAAAGAAAATCCTGAAATTCCAGGGCATAATAAAAACATATCACACATCAACAACACGTGTAGTCTGATCACTCATTGTAAAGTCCTGTGAAGGTTCTAGTCCTCCATCTCTCTTACATTAAACCACAAGTTCTCATCAACATCTCATCTGATGTCTTCTCTGGAAAGGCAACTTGGAAAGTATCTTCTGCAAGTTTAAGCTAATTGTAATTAGCTTGGAATGATTATTATTTCATTTTCTGCTAAGATTTAATTTATTTCAAAATAACTATGGCAGAAATGCTTGAAATTTGCCATCATTCTGATTTGAAAGTACTTTTGTCAGTTTTGAAAGCAGTGTGTTAGCATATGAAAACTATCCCGCAAATATATAGGTTTTTGCAGTTTGTGGAGTATGAATGACAAAAGTGTGTGTCGATTTTGAGAAATGTGGTGATTGAAAAAACTGTAAGAATTTGATCAGATAAATAAAAAACATAAAGGTTTAATAAAGGTTTTGTGGATTTGGAGAAGGCATTCGACTGTGTCCCTCGCGGCATCTTGTGGAGGGTGCTCCGGGAGTGTGGGATTCGGGACCCTTTGCTAAGGGCTATCCAGTCCCTTTACAACCGGAGCAGGAGCTTGGTTCGCATTGCCGGCAGTAAGTCAGACTTGTTCCCGGTGCATGTTGGACTCCGGCAGGGCTGCCCTTTGTCGCCGGTTCTATTCATAATTTTTATGGACAGAATTTCTAGACGCAGCCAGGGGCCGGCAGGTTTGGGGTCCACACGATTTCATCTCCGCTCTTTGCGGATGATGTCATCGTGCTGGCCCCATCAGACCAGGACCTTCAGCATGCACTGAGACGGTTTGCAGCCGAGTGTGAAGCGGCTGGGATGAGAATCAGCATCTCCAAATCTGAGGCCATGGTTCTCAGTCGGAAAAGGGTGGCTTGCTCACTTCAGGTAGGTGGAGAGTTCCTGCCTCAAGTGGAGGAGTTCAAGTATCTGGGGGTCTTGTTCACGAGTGAGGGAAGGATGGAGCGGGAGATTGACAGACGGATCGGTGAAGCTTCTGCAGTAATGCAGTCGCTGTACCGGTCTGTCGTGGTGAAGAAGGAGCTGAGCCGCAAGGCGAAGCTCTCGATTTACCGGTCAATCTACGTTCCTACTCTCACCCAGTGGTGTAGTCTACGTGATACGCAGGTATACGCCGTATACCCACTAGAAAAGATCAAGAATTTCCGTATACCCACTTAAAAAAGCGCAAGGTTACGTAACAACATCGTTTGTGTCAGAAAAGTACGACGCACTGACTTTTGGTGCAACCAGGAGATATGAAACCAAAGGAGATCATGAAAGGCATCATTTACACTATCAGTGTTATCGTAAACCTGCCCTCGAAGCTACTGGCGCTTCGTGCCGCTGCAGCAGGTGTTACAGATAATGAGCACGACGAGGCTTATGAGATGCTTTACGCGGGGTCCCCACTCCTCGCGTTAGTGTTCCGGGGTCTCAATGTGCACACTGTTCGCCCGTGTATTATACTTTCTGCCTTTAACTCACCCCACTTTTAAAACCACTGCGTAGTCTTTAATAAAACAAGCACATTTGTTATCATTAACATAACTGTTAGTCTTATTGTGACTGTTGGTATATTAAATTGTATCTAACTAGCCAACGTCACAAACATTAGTTTGTGTGTTGAATCAATACATGAGGGAGAAAGGGAGAGATAACTTATACTACAATGTTTATAATTGTTTTAGATGATAAGAGATGAGAACTCCTTACAAGCCTTGTGAAAGTCAAGCTAGAGACACTGCCAGCAATCTATAGGTGCAACAGGTGCTTGATAAAACTGCACAAATGTTCATTGTTAATTATTATAGTTAACTATCAATGTCAATAATAGATGCAACTTACACACATAAAGTGGATGAAAAATCTAGTTATTAGGGACAAGTATCAGAGTTTGATTTTAACCATTTTTTTAAATATGATTTACTGTAAGTCTCAGACTTGGCCTTAGTGAAACTAAATCAAAATCCAAAGTTTATACTTTCACAAGATATTCTTTACATTATGTAGTTGCCCTGCTTAAAAAAAACAATAGAACCCTGCCCAAAACACAAGAGATGCAGATGGGAATCAATAGAAAAGGCATAAAATAAAAAATGATAAAGAAATGTGTTTCATAATGGTATTTAAATGAAAACCACTATAATGTATGTAATACTATTTTTAGCAGGATGGGTTTATGTAGAAATACTTAATAGCTTTCCCTGTGGATCACTAATGTGCATTGAAAATTGCCAGCTGATAAAACCTGTGCATAGTGACTGTATACATAAATAAAACTCTTAACTGACTGATTTAAAACCAGCAAGTCCCCCGAGCTGTCATTGGCTATTGAAATCTTTCTTGCAATAAATCTTTCTTGATTACATATAGAGGCATACTCTATCCTTGCATTCATGAGTGTGGTGGTGCTCATGGGTTGTCGACCTGGGACGGATGAGTAGGCTGGGGGGGAATCAGAGTATACTCACTACAAAAATCTAGACTACACCACTGCTCTCACCTATGGTCATGAGCTGTGGGTCATGACCGAAAGGACAAGATCCCAGATACAGGCGGCCAAAATGAGCTTTCTCCGCAGGGTGGCTGGGCGATCCCTTAGAGATAGGGTGAGAAGCTCGGTCACTCGGGAGGAGCTCAGAGTAGATCCGCTGCTCCTCCACATCGAGAGGGGCCAGCTGAGGTGGCTCGGGCATCTTTTCCGGATGCCCCCTGGACGCCTTCCCGGGAAGGTGTTCCGGGCATGTCCCACCGGGAGAAGACCCCGGGGAAGACCTAGGACACGCTGGAGGGACTATGTCTCCCGGCTGGCCTGGGAACGACTCGGTGTCCCCCCGGAAGAGCTGGAGGAAGTGTCTAGGGAGAGGGAAGTCTGGGCATCCCTGCTTAGACTGCTGCCCCCGCGACCCGGCCCCGGATAAGCGGAAGAAGATGGATGGATGGATGGAAGGTTTAATTATGTGGTACTGTTGCCTCTTAGCATGAAGTTTTCTTTCTGGTTTGTGTTGTTTCTGTATATGGCAGCCAAACGCAACATTTGTGTTTCTGGTCCATCCTCAGACAAAAGTCCAAGTGCTCGTGTATAAAACTGTTTTCATACCATCAAGAGAGTATGTATGATGTGCACATACTGTATTAATGCTAAATGTTTTTTATATATATAAATAATGGCCACAGCAATTATGGGTTATAGGGGGTCTATAGAAAATCCATACATTCACTTCTTTTAAACCAAATAATGTTAACAGGTCATAGCTATTAATGACGAACTCAAAAAGACCCTTCAGCACACAGACATATAAGAAGATGTTACATCGGACCCCTCAGATGCATCGGTCCACAGTGTTCCCGAGCGCTCCATTGTTCACCACAGCTGTGACTGTTCCAATATGGCGGACAACTAGCGACGCATAAACAGTTAATTAATCCTCTCTAGAGACAACTGGCAGGTCATGACAGCATGTTTTGTATTGAAGTTTTCTTATTTCAGATAAAAACCATTAAAAACTAGCACTTATTCCTCACAGGAGGTAATCACTAGAGTTTTATTTTTACATTGAATGTAACGGTTGGTTATCTGAAATAAAACCTCGATGACGATGCGGACTTTGAAGTACCAATATCACTACATCATACATTGAAAGTCACCGTGAAACGGAAGTTGACTCCTTGTTTTCGTACCATGAGTATCCGAGTGAAACGGCTTCTAAAATGAGAAATATGGAGGGCGGGGCTTTATTTCTCCCTTCCTTTTTGATTGGTTTGTTGCAAGTTTGGTCTGGAGGGGAGGGCTGGCCATTGGACAGTCAGTATAGTCCTACCTCTTTTTTGTTGCTGACGTCATGTGGTGAAGAGTTGTTGTCGAGAGGAGTTTAACGTTTTTGATTATTACAAGTGCAAATGAATTTCGAAAAAATAATGGTGTGCACGGATAAATCATTCATACTCAGCACCGTATAAAACAGACGTTAAGTACTTGTTTACAATTATGCAATTATTTAATCTCCATCTCCATTTTATTGTTTGGTGATTTGATCTTGACATGGTGTCCCTTTTAATCTCATAGTTTATAAAAACACTTTTATTCTTGTTTCACAGTGTTTCTACTAGTGCGCAGCACACAGTCAGTACGCAGAGAACGGCGGGGCGGGGCCAGCGCGCTCTGACGTCAGAAAGGTCGTGGGTGAGAGGTGATCTTGTTGTCTTTGTAAGAGTGGAGCTAGATCACGCAGCCGTGTCTTCCCTCTTCCCCGAATCCTCTCAAAACTCCCTCCCGAACCCTCCGAACCTTCCCCTCTTACCCTCCGGACCCTCCATCCCTTCCCGGAGCGCGCGTCAGGTGAGGCTTCAGCGCGTTTAACGCGTTCACGGGCACGACGGGCCTGTAGGCCGCGCGAGACGCTCGCTAGCCCCGTGCTAATCGCTCCCGTCTCAATTCGGGTGAAATCGGAGGCTCGTGACACATTAACCATGTAAACGTGTCGTGTAAATGATGCAGTAACGCGTGTCGAGGCGCGTTGGACGCGTGGTTGTCGTTTAAAGTGAAGTGTGCTGTTATTTTAGTGATGTGCGCAGCTGGTAAACACGCGAGCTAACGCGGCGACAACAGGACCAGAGACTCCTCAGCGCGTTCATGATCTTATGTGTAACGTCACATGTTTTATGTGAATGAAGTATATCTGATCTAAAGACTTATAATCGGAACATTTACTTCAGTGAGCTGATGACTGTGTCGTGCGAATAAACAATCAATAATCGAAACATCTCGCGTGAAGACACGATGAGAACTTCTACACTCTTTGTGTGGATGAATTGTGTAACATGTTGACAGTGTTGTGTGTTGTGTTAGGTGGATCATCGGTGAGCACAGCTCCAGGTGTGGTGTCATCTCGTGTCGTCATGGACTCTGGTGTGATTGAAGGAGGACTCAATGTCACTCTCACTATCAGACTGCTCATGCACGGGAAAGAAGTGGGCAGCATCATCGGGAAGGTGTGTCTCTGCACACACATCTGTGTTACATCATACACCATCATCCAGACACTCCACATATGAGAAATTACCCATCATGCACCTGTCATTATGCTGAAGCGTCACTGTAGATAATGAAGTGAACGGACAGGATGAGGCTGTTGTGTCAGACGCTGATGTCATCATGCTCTTCTGTCTTACAGAAAGGTGAATCGGTGAAGAAGATGCGAGAGGAGGTGAGACGTGCGACTTGATTTTCTTCTGAATAACGATTTGTCCTGTGTTAAGCGTGTGTTAATCTGTGATGTCATTAACTCTTCAGAGCGGTGCCAGGATCAACATCTCTGAAGGGAACTGCCCTGAACGCATCATCACCCTCGCAGGACCCACTACCGCCATCTTTAAAGCGTTTTCCATGATCATAGAGAAACTGGAGGAGGTGTGTGTGTGTGTGTAGAGAATAAACACTCCAGTGTGAAGTTTTGAGTGTTGTGACACGTGTGTGTGTGTTTTCAGGACATCAGCAGCTCTATGTCTAACAGTACAGCGACGTCTAAGCCTCCGGTAACTCTGAGGATCGTGGTGCCGGCCAGTCAGTGCGGCTCTCTGATCGGCAAGGGCGGCTGTAAGATTAAAGAGATCAGAGAGGTGAGCACATGCGTGTTACATCATGGCATCCCGTGGATGGTTGAGGATGGCTGTTATATTGTGTGTGTGTGTGTGTAGTCCACCGGAGCGCAGGTGCAGGTGGCCGGTGATATGCTGCCCAACTCTACTGAGAGAGCCATCACTATCGCTGGAACTCCTCTGTCCATCATCGAGTGTGTGAAACAGATCTGTGTGGTGATGCTGGAGGTACATGACGTCTCGCTCGTCTTATTCTCTGAATGCTGAATGATTTCACTCATCATCCCTCTTTATCTCTTCAGTCGCCTCCTAAAGGTGTGACCATCCCTTACCGGCCCAAACCCTCAGGATCGCCTGTCATTTTTGCAGGAGGACAGGTGAGTGTGTGTGTACCCTGCAGCCCATCTTTTGTGTGTGAGAGAAGGCCATCTGTCTGAGCGGGCAGATGTTTATCTGTCAGTGGGATGTTGATGTTGTGTGATGTGTTTTGTAGGCCTATGCGGTGCAGGGACAACATGCCATTCCTCAGCCTGATGTGAGTCATTTATACTCCGATCTCTGTGTGTTTGTGTTGTGCATGTATGTGTGATGTTGACATTGTGTTCTTCTTCACAGCTCACTAAACTTCATCAGTTGGCAATGCAGCAGAGTCCGTTTCCTTTGGCTCCCAGTAGCCAGGGCTTCTCTGGTAACCACTGCTCCCACTTCATATGCACACACACAAACATACTGAAGCATCATGTGATGTCTCTCTCTCTCTCTCTCTCTCTCTCTCTCTCCGTCTTCAGCTGGTATGGATGCTTCTGCGCAGACAGGCTCTCATGAACTGACCATTCCTAATGATGTGAGTGTGTTAAAGCTCAACATTTCTCATCTTGATCTTTCTGATGTTTACTGTTTGCTGTGATGTGTCACAGTCACCTGCAGCTGTAGTTTCAAGAGAGAGTTTTGTACCAGAGACCTGAAAGCATTCCACAGGCTGAAGGGTTTATACAGTATTGTACTGACACAGCTTTCCTGTGGCTCAGTGGTTAGAGCATCACACTCGCAACGCCAAGGTCATGGGGTGGGTCCCAGGGATTTCACACACTTAGAAACAAATGTATAGTACAATGCTATGTGATTCACTTTGGATAAAAGCATTAATGTAAATAGATGCATAATTGTACTGATAAAAGACGACTGCTTATTTTTGACAGTTGATCGGCTGCATCATCGGCCGTCAGGGTGCAAAGATCAATGAGATTCGTCAGATGTCAGGGGCACAGATCAAGATCGCCAATCCGGTGGAGGGGTCGACCGACCGGCAGGTGACCATCACGGGATCACCCGCCAGCATCAGTCTGGCCGAGTACCTCATCAATGCACGGTAACATTCTCATGACGAGAAACACTTGGACTTGATTTCTACACGTGTGTCTGGTTCTCATGGTGTGTGTGATGTGTGTTCTCTGCAGACTCTCATCTGAGGCGACAGGGCTGGCTGCCAACTGATGCTTTCCACACCCCCCACAAGCCATTTTCTTCCTCCATCATCATCATCATCATCATCATCCTCCTCCTCCTCACACATTTACACTCTCTAAGTGCAAAAAGAATCCCATGTATTCTCAGCCTAACCTTTCCTTTCACCCGCCCGAGCTATGCTTCATGGATATACACAAGTATTTTATTTATTTATTTCATGGAAATGTTTTTAAAATCCCTTTGCGTACGGTTTTTAATGTCTTTTTTTCTTCAGTGCATATTCTGTCAGTTAACATATAATCATACGAAAGTGACAGTGGAGAAAGTGGAAAAATCTGAGAAGACAAATGTTTCTAGGTCAGATTTTTCTTAGAAAAACAGAAAAAACGATAATAAAAAAGAGCAACTAAAATATGCTAGATTGACCGCTTTCCCTCGATCCAACATTTATTTATTTTAATTTAACTCTGGGATGTTACAGATATTTTAAAATCTGAGAAACCAGCTTTAGGTGATGAGCTCGGAGGAATCGGATCGCTTTGAATCTGTATGTAACTAAAGAATCTCTTTGTATTTTCTTTTTTTTGGTCTTTGAATATTTGTCATTCCTCTTTTTTATCCTGAAGTTGGAGATTTTGATAGAGGGAGGGATGAGAGATGAGTGTCGCTGTAGATTCTACATAAATGACTTTACTGATACCGAGTTGAAAATATTTCTTTTAGAGAGATTTGTTTTTTAATGTTGTGTTGTGGAGGATTCCAGGTGGACACATTTATTTGATGATGCGACTGAGTTACTGATCAATTAAAAGACTAGAAGGAACTTTCTAGAATTAACACTAGTTTCCTGTCTACTCTGCTTGAGTAATAGTTTTGTTTTGTATAATTATTATTATATTATTATTATTATTTCTTGCAGGAGGAAGAGAAACATAAAACATTTTTGTGCACGTTTTCAGAATATTGTAGATTTGGAGTGCAGCAGGAATGAAGAATTAAACATGCAAAATTAAAACATGAAATGCTGAAACTATGAAATGGAATCTTGTGCTTTTATTTTTCGTCTTTTATAAGCATGTGGAAGATTCTTTACAGGTTCAACAGAGCGCTTCACACAGATCTGATGCGTATCAGAGAATAATGCATCATTTCTGAGTTCTTGGTGACTAATGTTTGTGGAGCAGACTCCATCAATTTTACAAATATCATGTAAGTCAAAGCACAAAGACATCGTGACATTAAGTTATTTATATATAGGGACTGTCTGTTCCTCAAACTAACAAATATAAGTGACCCTGTTGTAAATCCTTACAAATGAAATGTAAAGATAATATATCACAAACACAGGTTCCTTTCAGATCAATCAGAATGTAAATGGAGTTATTAGAGATGTGGATAATCCGGATTGAATTGAAAAGTGACAGAAGTGATCACAGAGTTTGTAGAGACGGTCGTGTTCATCTACTTCACATTATACATCAGATAGAACTTGATTTGTATGAGGAAGCTACACACATCTGAGCACATGTTTGTGCTTTTAACACACAATCAAATCTCCGCTATGAAGACTCAAGTAAAGAATCACTTACTGAAACACCCCAATTGAATTGAAAAGATAAAAAAAGGTCAAAAGAAAATAAATAAATCTGAAATTAAATTCCCACACACCTTCACAGAAACATCAGCATGATAATAAAGAACAAACATGATCTGACCGACACATACACACGTGACCACATGATTTTATAGAATCCGTCAAATACAATCAGCCGTATGGAACAGTCCAGCACACTCACAACTCTGTCACTTATTCATCTCTCTACCTACACAATGAGATGAACAGCACTCGATGCACACATCTGAAAAACAAAATGTTGGCTCATAGACTCCATCCAACCTGAGTGACCAGTATAAACCACATCATCCATTGCTATAGTGCTAAACAACAAGAGTACTCGCAATGACAATCATTTACAAAAGACCATTAAGGTTTAACATTGAGAGTTGAGAGTCAGAATATAGTTTATTATGCACATTCAGTGCTTGAGGTGAGCCGGTACTTGCCAATAGTTACAAATATTATAAGAAAACTTCTTTAGCCTATATATAATGACAATAATGAAGGCTAAATATTGACCAAGTTAAGCAGTTGGACCAGGCGCCCTGTTCAATATGGAGGTTCAACCAACTGTAGGTTAGACCTTCAAATCAGAGTTAGTTTACTTAGAAATGAGGAACTTTGAGTTTTTGGTTTAAGAACGGCTGATTTGAGTTAGTTCAATTTACTATGGGTAGTCTTACCTTGGGTTAAGCATGTGAACCATGACTGTAAAAAGCCATCATCAATGGAGCTCTGATATGAGGATTCACCATGGCAACGGCACCAAAAAAAGCAACATGGCAGCAGAAAGCACTTGAGAGTGAGACACACTTTCCGCTCTTCACACAGTGGATTTACTGATGTCCTGAATATGACTCAAGTTTAAATGAATAAATAGATAAATATACCAATTAACAAAGAAATAAATCATTCAACGAAGAAACATCAGAAATAACAAACATAATTGTATGTTGTGACTCGCCCTCATTGCTCCAGTGATGTGTGTGAGACGTGATGATGTGCAGGACACCTGTAGGGCGTCAGACCTTCGTTTATAGTCTGATCGCCGGTTCTAACCCTCTTCATAGCAGATTTGAATTGAATTGGCTGAACCTCAAAATTAATAGTTTATTACCTTAATCGCTTCATTTCTGCATGTATGTCTGTATTTATTCATTTCTTAGTTCCCGCACTTTATTTACACACTTAATTTAGTCATTTCATTATCTTCCATAAAAAAGATGTTCTACTGTAACACATGTAGAGTGGCTGATGTAAGGATGGATGAGATATATTTTTGATATTTCTAATTCACTGTAAAGAAAAACGGTACAATTTTAATATAAATGCACAGGGATATGACCAAATTTCACTCAGGTCCTAAATTGCTCTCCTGAATTCAAAGTACATCCCAATGAATGAATGCAGCCTCTTCACATACATGATCTTCTATAAAAGCACATATGACATATGAGTCACTGAGATGCTCTCTGTGTGATCCAAACTTGTGCCACGAATCACTGTATTAATGAATGAATGAGGAACACCACTCGCGCTTTAAAAGAGGAGGAGATAGAAAGAAACTCTGGGTATACCAAAGAAAAGCTGCTCCTGACCAGATAGGTTCACAGAGTAGGTTACTATGGTTACTGACTCAGAGTATAAGTGACCTCTCCTTTAGGAACAGGCTTGAGTTACCCCGCTTTCTCTGGTTTGACATACCTCGCATTTTGAAACTGAAAACCCAGAGTTTCCCTCACTTCAGGGTTTATATACTCAGAGTTTTCACTAAACCTGCTTTCTTTAACAGGCTCCTGATCATTATTATATCAATATACATCTCATCATTGACAAGAAAACACCACCAAATACATGTAAACAACCTCTTATCTTTTGAGATTTAAGTTTTATAACTCATATATTATATTTACAATAAACCCATTCTCATTGACATATTTTCCGATTCTTTCGTCAGATCTAACAAATCACCATAAAAGGCTATATTCTTTCACACAGCCTCCGTCTGGAAACCCTGTGGATATTTACAGATAAACTGTGTTCATGTTTCCAAACAGTGGATAACAGTCACAGGTTGTCGGAAACAGTTTTTTGTACTCATTTGATTCAGGAGTCAGCTGTCATACGGTGAATTGAATGTGCTGCTTCTTCCTGCTGCTCTGTGTACAGAGTGATGCTGAGAGAGGGGATCCCTGTGCAGGGAAAGAGACACCTCACGCTCGCAGGGCAGCACTGACCACATTTTCCCACTGAATGAAAGCTAAGGTTTACCCAAGAAGTCGCAAGATTTGTCGCTGTGCACTTCTTCTGAACACAAGCCGCTAGAGGGATTGTAAAATTACAAAATCAAGAGACTTCCTAAGTTAGAAACACAGTTTTGTGTGTGCACCTGCATGTTAGCGGGACAGAGAAGCACACGGCAGAATCAATATAGAGGAAACATATGAAATTGTATTCCCCTTTCTTGGACCCCTGTGCCCATAATGCCCATAAGAGAATCCGGCCCTGGCATTAATGTGTGTACTGTGGAAAGAGAGCAAACATTTCATTGTACAGCTGTAAAATATCAATAAAGGGCTTTTATTATGTATACTGTGACTATGCAGTCTATTGTTTCCATAGCAAATACTTTATTAACCGTCAGCTGTTAAAACCATTAAAACTCTTCTGTGTAGTGTATTTGGATTAAATGGTATTCTTTTGGGTCCCATCCACCAGGTTCTTTGCAGGTATGTAAAAAAACAGAATTTCATATTTATGACCATATTTTATGTCTTAATTTACTTTCTCTAAGTTATAAGAAATAAGAAAGTGTTCTGTATAGATCTACATAATGCAATATATCAATGTTAGGGTAAATTTACAATTATACAATATGTATTGCTGTTCAGTGCAAACAGTGTTGATTTATTGTAGTCTCTTTTATTAGATATATGTTTCCCCGGCCGCCGCACGCTTCATCTTGACCGCTCTGTCGTTCATCATTTTGACCCGAAAGCACAAACATAAAAAGATCTTTTAAAGTTTGAATTAACGTAACTGGTTGTACTAACTGTATACAGTTTGTGAAAAATAAAATAGTTAATACAATTAGAAAATGTAAATATTTGTTATATTTTTGAAGTGTTAGAGAATTTCATCTTAATGCATGCAATGGTGTTTTAATTATTTTCAATGGTTAGAATTCACTATTTTCGTAAGAACTGTTTTTCTAGAGTTTTGGTCAACTTGAACACCTCTCAACACATTTACTAGACACTGCTGCTGTTACATGATGATCTCAGAGAAATATACTGCTATGTATTTTCAATAGTCCACAGTAACATTATTGTGCAAATTCATGATCAGAGTAAACTGCACATGTCTATTACAGTATGTGTTTGTGTGTGTGTGTGTGTGTGTGAACTCAACATGTGTGCATGTCTGTCACAGAGAGAGAGAGAGAGTCGTATTACTCTTGATCATTCTGCATGTGTTTTAAAGACTCTCTCTCTCGTGTGCTGGTGTTTGTTGGGTCCGGTCCGGTCCAGTTTGGTTGTGAATCTGTTCATTTTGATCAATCTAAGCCCAACAGCAACTACATGACAAAAGTTGTGTGACTACATCTTCAAGTCATTGCAAACACTGGATGTTAGTATCGCATACACATCATAAACAGGTATGTGTGTTAGTGTAGCTGACTATAGTCCTCAATGTCTGATAATAAATATGAGCAAGAATATAAAGTTTAAAGAATCTGGTGTAAAGTAAGGGTTGATCATCTTTCTCTCTTTGATTCTGACTGCTGAGAGATCCTAATTTTAGATCTCAGATAGAGTTTCTCCAGCTCAAATAGAAACTGTGCGTGTGTGCATGTGTGTCTATGTTTAAAGTGAATTTAATGACATTATATTTAGATAGAAAACATAATATTCCATGTATTATAACTGCATCACACAGAATAATATTTCTAGTGTGGAACATTATTTCAGCTTAAACAACTGAATACATCATTTCATTCTAGATGAAAAAATCAACATCTTTGTTTTTACTGCATTTCCTCATAGACGATTCTTGTTTCAACAGGAGAGGAATGTCAGAACTTTCTTTATCATCTAATGTAATAATTCTCCATTGATAAAGTTGAAATGTAAACTAGTTCAAATGTTAAGTCTTACAGTATTTAATGATATCATTAATAGATATCGGTGATTAAATTACACTTCAGAGTTTTGTAATTGTCACATACAGTATAATTGTACTCTCTATTATTTGTGTGTGTATATTCAGTCAGAATCATTCGTGTCATCAGTTTCTGTGATATAGATTCTCAAGGTAACTGAAGGCTGATGTCACACACAAACACACACATGCACACACGCACACACACGCGCACACACACGCACACAAACACACACACACATGCACACTCATGCACACACAGTACAGAAAGATTAAAGTCTTATGTAATGTTACAGTAATGTTCACATGTGATGTTGTGTAGGGAAATGAATCATGTTGTCATGTGCAGGTTTGGATTAACAGCTGAATCAGTGTGTGTCCATGGCTCAATATGATCAGTGAGTGTTTACAGCTCATAGCTTGTGAGCGTGTCTGGCATGTGTATGTGTGTGTGCATGTGTCTGCATGTGTGTGTGTGTGTGTCTGCATGTGTGTGTGCATATGTGTGTGCATGTGACTGCATGTGTGTGTGCATATGTGTGTGTGTGTGTGTGCGTTTGTCTGCATGTGTGTGTGTGTGCGTGTATAAGTGTGTGTGTATGTGTGTACATGTATCTGCATGTGCGTGCGTGTGTGTGTGCATGTGTGTGCGTGTGTGTGTGCGCGTGTGTGTGTGTGTGTGCGTGCGTGTGTGAGTGTGTGTGTGTGAGTAGGTGTGTGTGTGTGCGTGTGTGAGTGTGTGTGTGTGTGTACGTGTGTGTACATGTGTCTGCATGTGCGTGCATGTGTGTGTGTGCGTGTGTGTGTGTGTGTGTGTGTGTGTGTGCGTGTGTGACTGCATGTGTGTGTGCATATGTGTGTGTGTGTGTGTGCGTTTGCCTGCATGTCTGTGTGTGTGCGTGTATGAGTGTGTGTGTATGTGTGTACATGTGTCTACATGTGCGTGCGTGTGTGCATGTGTGTGCGTGTGTGTGTGTGTGTGTCTGTGTTTGTGTGTGCGTATATGTGTGTGTGCACATTATTTCACTGTGAGTAATTGTGTTGTGATTGTTCACAGATTGGAGGATAAAGACTCGCTGGATATTCATGACAACCCTCCAGCACCAGATAATGTTGTCAAAGAGGAAGACAACACTGTACGTACTGTATGTGTGTGTGTGTGTCTGTGTGAGGGACACACTGGTGGCTCACTGTCTCTTGTCCTCAGGTGTATTTTGTGTATGATGAAGAGGTTGAGGAAGAAGAAGCTCCTCCTCCTCCCACCCCCGAGCCTGTAGTTCAGATCAATGACAGGCCGCACAAATTTAAGGACCACTACTGCAAGAAACCCAAATTTTGTGATGTTTGTGCGCGAATGATCGTTCGTAAGTTCACGCATCACAGTCAGTCACCTGTAATTTGTCAGAGAGTTTGTTTTGATCATATTTGCAGAAACATGTAAATAATACACGTGTCAAAAGACACTCATAGATCAGGTGTGTGTGTACTTCACAATGATCAGTGATCAGATGAGAATGAATGACATCATGTCAGCAGCACACAGTGAGGAGTTTGATCATGAAGAACACATGAGATGATTGTGTAACTGTGCTCTTTAGCATCACAATACAGATACATGCGACCGGATGACACGCACACACGTGTTCTTTACTGTAGAAGATGACTTCATGTGTGTTCAGCAGGAATCATGCTGTGTGTTTGGTAACTGAAACGGATTCTGTCTCTCTTCTTTCAGTCAATAATAAATTTGCCCTGCGCTGCAAAAACTGCAAAACAAACATTCATCACTCGTGTCAGTCGTATGTGCAGTTCCAGAGATGCTTCGGGAAAATAGTGAGATGACTTATTTTCATCACTCATCGTTGTGTTCTAAAGATGAATCATTCTTTCTTTGTAGAAACCTGAATGAAAGAATGTGACATGTTATTCTGAGATCATGAGATTTTATTTCAATAATTATCATATCACCAGATGTAGAAAGAATCATTTTTAGCTAAAAATAATAAACAATCATCAGTCATATCTAACTGAACTTTGCAACAATGAAAGAATGGAATAGAAAGGTAAAAAAAGATCATATTTTGTTTTGTACTTTTGTCCTTTCATTATTTTTCTTTCAATGTACTGCTGTTTTGTTTTTCAGGTTTAGTTCAGTCAATAGTTTTACTGTCTCAATTTCAACTCAGCTTAAGGCAACATTTCTGCGTGCGGTTTAGTTTTTTATAATAACATGTGTGTGGATTTGATGTTTGGATAGTTTTGTTAGAGTATGATATGTGTGTGTGTGTGTGTGTGTGTGTGTGTGTCAGCCTCCCGGCTTCAGACGGGCCTACAGCTCTCCTCTCTATGATCAAGAGATCAATAATCCAGGTGAGCGTCATACTGTTCTCCATCTGAAGAATAAAACATAAGTGTGTGAAGTGTGTGTGTGTGTGTAGGTCAGCAGAACCGGACGGACCCGGTGTACGACACACTGAGAGTGGGTGTGATCATGGCCAATAAAGAGAGGAAGAAAGGATCAGAAGACAAGAAGAATGTAAGTGTCATCAAACATTGGAGAAGATCTTGAGGAAGGTGATGTTGAACTCATGAGGATTGTCTTCTGTAGATGATGATGATGATGATGGAGGAGGAAGAAGCCCAACAGCCTAAAGAGGATGAAGAGGGAGGTGAAGGTGAGTTTGAACACCAGATGTCTGTTGATTGACTCCTTCAGAGAGATCATAACCGGTACAGAAACATGTCTGTGTTCTGTAGCGTGGCTTCTTTCTTCATGTCACAGTGTTGTTTTGGTCGTTCTCACCGCCATCGCTTTATTCAGTCAGATTTTGGTTTAAGTGAAACCGCTTGGAGATGATCTTGTAGAATGAAGACACGTGTGTTGCCGTGTTTTTCTTTTGTTGTGAATCTGAATGAAACTCTGTAGATATTTTTAGTCTGTGAACAGCTGAGAGATGCTGTATTTGTGTTTCAAAGAGAACATGTGACCCTACTAAAGTCAAGCGCTTGAACTTGAATCTGACTCAAGGTTAAAACACAAAATCTTTCTGTGAAAGACAACAATGACCGTGAAGTAGGTCGCCTTAGCACTTTAACAATTCCTTACATTTAACCCTTTATACAAAGTTTATTATCAGTAAACAGTTTTGAAATCAAAGTAAATCATCTATTTATATGTCTGTGTCACACTGTCAGTGCTGTGACATACATCAACATACATAGAAACCACACAAAGAGCTGACTGTAGTGGTGATAGAGAAACAACACAACTCTTCAAACCTTCACACGCTCTGTCTGTCTTTGTCAGGAAAACAAGATGGAGATAAGAAAGACAAGACGGCCACAGATGACAAGGTCAGATTAATGCATCACACATTCATTCTCATGTTTGTCTCGTGTTGAATCAACTGAAGATGGACACGGTTGTCCTTGATATTCTGTGATTGAGTGACAGACAGACGCTGGTGTGAAAGTGTGACGAATACTGACACCTGTTGACAAGAATGCAGCATTACTCTCTCTCTCTCTCTCTCTCTCTCTCTCACACACACACTCTATATGCATTATACTGTATGATTCTTTTAATAATGTGTGTGTAAAAAGTGATGAGTTGTGTTGTGTTTGATTGTAGAATAAGAAGCAGCAGCAGACGTTCAGTCAGTCTCACTATTATCTGGCTTTATATCGATTTAAAGCCATTGAGAAAGATGACCTGGACTTCCAGTGAGTGTCTGTCTCTTCACATTCCACACACACGCACACACACACACATACACACACATGCACACACACTCTAGATTTGATATGTATTTGTGTTTCAGTCCAGGAGATCGCATCACAGTTCTGGATGACTCTAATGAAGAGTGGTGGAGGGTGAGTTTCTTTCATCTGTTGTGATGGATTCAAGCCTAATTGACTTTTTTATAAAGACGGACATCATGTACGATCTTGCTGATGTGGTCTGGAAACAACCGGAGGTCTGGAAAACGTCTTGGTTACGTATGTAACCTCAGTTCCCTGATGGAGGGAACGAGACGTTGTGTCGAGAACGACAGATGGGGTTCGCCCTTGAGAACCAATCAACTCTGACTACTATAGAAAAGGCCAATGAAATTTGGCGAATGCAATTTGCATGCCGGGCTCCGCCCCCGGAAATCTGGTATAAAAGGAGGCCGGCGTGCAGCATTCACTTACCTTTTGTTCTGAAGAGCCTGAGACCTCTCATGACTGCAGCAGAATACAATACGTGTTTGTGGCATAAGGGACACAACGTCTCGTTCCCTCCATCAGGGAACTGAGGTTACATACGTAACCAAGACGTTCCCTTTCTGTCGGTCTCTCGACGTTGTGTCGAAAACGACAGATGGGGTTGCCTATGGAAAACGCCACAACGCTGAATCGCGTCACAATCTCTAGCGAAGCGACGGTAACAAGCCTGGGCGTGTCATCTCGAAGCTTTCGTGAGACTGTAACCTTCCAGTGTGGTGGTCGGGGGGTTCCAGAGCTTTCTTGGAGAAAGATGGGTACAGCCCTGACCGGTAACCTTTCACGGACGGGGCCTTAGCTCTCTATAGGCGAGAGGCCGTCCGGATCAGTTTACACCGGGTAACCGCGACTCTTAATCAGAGAAGCGCTACAGAGGCCACCTCCTACCCGTGGGGAGGAATATGGTGGATAAAAGTATGGTCTCGTCCTTGGAGGAGAACGCATGGAATGTGCGGACTGGGTAGTTAACCGCGAGGTGGAGGTCCACCTGGGGAAGTTCATGGGTTACCATGTGTGGGAACCATAGTCATGAGAGTATAGCAGACGGAACAACCCACGGTGGGGGTGTTACTGCGTCTGACAGCACCAGGCCGGTTAGAACTATCTGTGATAGGTCATATGGTATCCCGGCCTAAGGGAAAGGTTGCTCTGCCCAACCAATCCGCAGGGGGTGCTTTGCTTAGTGATGGATGGAATGCCTGTTCTTAACCAGAGTCTGGGTAAGAAGGGAGGCTGGTGAGGTACCAATTTTCTTAGCCATGTGATTGGGTAAGAAGAAAAGGTATATATAGCACACTGACCCAACCTGCTGGAGGGTGGGATGGTGCTTTCGCAGGCATACGCCCTCCCGGATGCCAGTCCTACATGTCGCCACGTAGGACGTGGGCTGACACCGGGTTTACGCGAAGATTGTAAAACCTTGCGAAGGTGGTGGGCGTAGCCCAACCCGCAGCCCTACAAATGTCTGCTAGAGACGCGCCTCTGGCCAATGCCCATGAGGAGGCCAGACCCCGTGTGGAGTGAGCCGTAACCGACAATGGGCATGGGAGATTCTGTGATCGGTATGCCGTCGTAACGGCATCCACGATCCAGTGCGCTAATCTCTGCTTGGAGACAGCCTTCCCCTTCTGCTGTCCTCCAAAACAGACAAAGAGCTGGTCAGAGCTGCGGAAGCTCTGTGTGCGGTCTAAGTAGAGGCGCAGTGCGCGTACTGGACACAACACGGACCGGGTTGGGTCTTCCTCCCCGATGGGGAGCGCCTGCAAGTTCACCACTTGGTCCCGAAAGGGAGTAGTGGGAACTTTGGGGACGTATCCGAGCCTGGGTCTCAGGACAACGTGAGAGTTACCAGGCCCGAATTCAAGGCAATCCGGGGACACAGAGAATGCTTGGAGGTCCCCTACCCTCTTGAAGGAGGCGAGCGCCAACAGAAGGGCCGTCTTACTCGTCAGGTGAGGAAGATCGGAAGCTTCAAGGGGCTCGAAGGGAGGCCTGGATAGGCCCCCCAGGACCACGTTAAGGTCCCAAGAGGGTACGGAGCGGAGACGAGGCGGGTTCCGCCTTCTCGCGCCCCTTAGGAACCTGGTGATCAGGTCGTGTTGTCCTAGAGACCTTCCATCAGGAAGGACAACACGATACCGATCGAGCATCTCTGTGGGTCTGCTCCTTGGGAGAGACACCAGGATGAGAAGAGGCGCCATTTGTAAGCGTATAACCGCCTAGTGGATGGCGCTCTGGCCTGTGCAATGGTTTCAGCCACAGCGGGGTGTAACCTGCTCAGGATCTCCTCGTCCCGTCCAGAGACCAGACATGGAGGTTCCAAAGGTCTGGTCTGGGATGCCATAACGTGCCCATCCCCTGAGAGAGCAGGTCCTCTGTCAGGGGAATGGGCCAGGGGGGAGGTGTTGTCAAGAGCATCAGCTCTGAGAACCAAGTGCGGTTGGGCCAGTACGGCGCAACCATTAACACTTGTTGCTCCTCTTCCCTGACCTTGCACAGTGTGTGTGCAAGGAGGCTCACTGGGGGGAAGGCGTACTTCCGCTTGTCCCGCGGCCAGCTGTCCATACCGAGAGACCGACAGAAAGGGAACATGTGCTGTGTAAAAACATCTTAGAAAAACATTTTAGATTTACATCTATGGTAATATCTGACAGACATCTTCTACATGTCTATATGACATCTGACCGGAGATCTATTGCAGATGAGCAAACAATACAAAAGTACATCTTGTATATGTGCAATCATACGTCATGTCATGTCAGAAATATTGTATGTATCATATTCATCAGTTTACTACAATATCAAAATTCTGTCATTATTTACTCGTATTTGGAAGAATGTGTGAAGAATACGAAGAGTTTCTTTGGCATTACTGACAACCACAGAGTTAACTTACTGTGTGTGTGTGTGTGTGTGCGTGTGTGTGTGTTATAGGGTAAGATCGGTGAGAAGACGGGTTACCTGCCCATGACCTACATCATCCGTGTGCGCGCAGGAGAGCGTGCGTATAAAGTGACTCGATCTTTTGTGGGAAACAGAGAGATGGGTCAGATCACACTGAAGAAAGATCAGGTCAGAACACACAACACACAACACACAACACACAACACACACAAACAACACACACACGCACACACACAACACACACACACACACACACACACACACACACACACACACACACACACAAACAACACACAAACACCTACACACACACACACACACACACACACACACACACACACACACACACACACACACCACACACACACAAACAACACACGACACACAACACACACACACACACACACACACACACACAAACAACACACAAACACCTACACACACACACACACACACACACACACACAAACAACACACAAACACAAACACCTACACACACACACACACACACACACCTACACACACACAACACACACACAACACACCACACACACAACACACGACACACAACACACACACACACACACACACACACACAAACAACACACAAACACCTACACACACCCACACACACACACACACCTACACACACACAACACACACACACAACACACAACACAACACACACACACACACACACACACATACACACACACACACACACAACACACACACACACAAACAACACACAAACACCTACACACTCAAACACACACACACACACACACACACACACACACAACACAACACACACACACACACACACACACACACACAAACAACACACAAACACAAACACCTACACACACACACACACACACACACACACACACACACACCTACACACACACACACAACACACACACACAACACAACACACACACACACACACACATAAACACACACAACACACACACACAAACAACACACAAACACCTACACACTCACACACACACACACACACACACACACAACACACAACACACTCACACACACACACAAACAACACACAAACACAAACACCTACACACACACACAAACACACACCTACACACACACAACACACACACAACACACCACACACACACACACAAACAACACACAAACACAAACACCTACACCTACACACACACACACACACACACACAAACACACACACACAACACAACACACACACACACACACACAACACACAACACACAACACACACACACACACACACACACACACACACACACAACACACACACCTACACACACAACACACACACACCTACACACACACACACACACACACACCTACACACACACACACACACACACACACACACAACACACACACACACACACACAACACACACAGAACATGAGATGTGAAGTGTTATATTAGTGGCTGATTAAATCTCTCTCTCTTCATGTGTAGATTGTGGTGAAGAAAGGAGAAGAAGTGAACGGATATCTGAAGGTCAGCACTGGACGTAAACTGGGCTTCTTTCCCGCTGATCTACTGCAGGAGATCTGAACACACGTGACACTGATGTGATGTCATCACGAGAGGAGAATTACAGTCAAACAAGTGTCCCACTTCATATACTATCCATACTAAATACTCTTCACATTTACATTGAGGGTGTTCACAGAGAGAGACTGACACTCGCCACCAGAGGGCAGTCCACTGAATGACGCGTCATTAAACTGTACAGTAAACATCACACAAGTCACATGTGTGTGTGTGTGTGTGTGTGTATATATTCAGTATATATTCAGTATATCACATAGGTCTACATACATTCAGTGCAGAGAGTATAAGCAGTGATGAAGTAAAGATCATAAACACACAGGCTGAGACAGCGTTGACACCTTCATTCAGGCTGTGCTTCGTCTCTCACGCCATCATGTTTTTGTGTGTGTGAAATCATATATATCTGTTACTATAATGGATGAATATTATAGTTTTGTTAGTTATTGAAAAGTTTTTAAGATTTAATATATTATGTTAAACAAATAAAAAAATGAATCCTGAGTGTCATCAGTCATGTATGTGTGTTTGATTTCCTTCTTATCTTTACATTTACACTCATCTCACATGCTTTATATCTCATTACAGCCCAACTGGAAACAGTTCCTACAAATCTTTTATAGTTAAATATTGCGTCAAATAAAAACTGTATGATAATGTGTGTATTAAATGCGCACGAGACATGTGTGTGACATGTAAAGTGATGGATGACAGTATTTCTCTGTATAAAGCTGCAATGTGTTACCATGTTTTTTTTATCATTTTATAATTTATTGGTTTCTTTTTAATGCTATATATAAAATTAATTATTTTTTTGCAGTTTTTGTTTAATATTATAATTTTAATGCATTAAACTTATTTCACTTTATTTTTGAGGCAACATTACAGTTTTTCCATTCGTTTTCGAATTATTTTGTGGTCAATTGTTAATTTGATTTCAATGTACAGTACTGTAAACTTTGCTGTAGTTTTGTATTAGGTTTGCCAGTAACTTACTGTAGATTTGATTAACACTTTTGTTTTAAACATAAACTTTCTTATATTTGCTTTCATAAAACAACACTAAATATCCTAGGTCACTTTTCTTATTATGTAAATGTTTAGTCATCTTAAATGTTTTGTTTTCATTTTAGGACTTGTGGTTCCAACGCTTCAAAGTCCAGGGTTTTTTAATAAGATTTTGGTAAATTTCTTGAAAGAAGGTCTGTGGTGAACAAAACCTCAACATTTTTTCACGTTTTATTCTATGACATGAAACAGATCAGGTATAGCCCTCTTGACATTTTTTAAAGCTTTAGTGGGTCTTAAAAACGGCAGTTGCTAAAATGTTGCTAAAAGCGACTTCTTCCTTTGTCGGCGACGTTAGACGTCATCTCGCATATAACACAACATGGACACAAATCTCTTGAAACATAGATGCAGATTCATTCATTTTTAATAAAGTTTGAAATAGTTGTAGGAGGTTTGGTGGTAGTGACATTGATATAGAGCGACCTTAAGTAAAGTCTGTTTATAGGATCGTAAGCTTTTTACTTCTGATGATTGTATTTTGGCTTCAAAAAGAGCATATATTGTGTAATCTGTAAAAATGATCTTGATAGACAAAACTGTCAAATATCATAAACCTTTGTTCATCACAGAACTTCTTTTAGGTGATCTTCATATGGGGAAATGCATACGCTTTGGGTTGAGAGAACCAGCACTGCCTTTACTTGCAAGATGGCCTACAAAAGTATGCATCTCTGAGCCCCTCCAAGACACGTCTCCTCTGTGCGCAGCTTTCATCACCGTCATTCTCTGGAAAAACAAGCCTGTGGTTCACATGCAGCCAAGGGATAATGGAAGCTAGAGATCTTAATGTTAATAGCGCTGTCAATATAGATATTTCTCTTAAACAAACGCTTTCCTGTAGCTCATTGGTAAGAGCATTGTGTTAAAAACGCAAGGTTGTGTGTTTGATCCCAGGGGATTGTAAATGCCTATGTATAATGTATATGATAATGCAATGTAAGTCGCTTTGGATAAAAGCGTCTGCCAAATGCCTAAATGTAAATGTAAATGCATGGATTCACTTCAAAAGACCTTTGTTGTGGAGCAGGTCTTTGATCTATGGATGTCATTTTGGAGCTTCAACAAATAAGCCCCCGTTCACTTCCATTCTGCTTGGAAGAAAAGGATATGAGGTATTATAACTTGAAGAACATCATCTTCAGTCAGGATGCCTTGAGGGGAGGAAAACACGCGGAAATCTTGATTCAGTACTACAATAGCACTGCGTCAGGTGAAGTTGTTGTCATTAAGTCATGTAGCAGATGCTTTTATCCAAAGTGACTGGTCCTGTGAGAATCACTCTCATGTCATGGTCCTGCCTCTTCTTGTCATGATTTTCAAGTCTTGAGGCAGGATCATGACATACCCATGTGTTTTTTCTGGAGAAAGGGTATTTTTTAGCCCCGCCCCCTTGTATCCCATTAGTGTTCATCCCTCTCACCTGTCCCATTCTCTTCCCGCTTGTTCCCATTAGTGTTGAGTCGCCCTCCCTGCGTCATTATCCCTGGTTAGTGTTCCCCTTTATAAGCCCCGTGTAGTCATTGCCACTAGTCGATTCATTATCTCCCGTATCCTGTCGATATGTTTCCTGCCCGTTTGCCAAACCCTTGGATTACCTTGTCCCGTTGTGTGTTGGATTATAGCGTTCCCTTCGCATTGGACTTAATATTTACATTTTCCTTGTACTTGGACTTTGTTTTATTTCCCCTTCTTTGTTCAGTTCGTCGTGTTTTCCCCACTGTGGGGTTTTATTTTGTATAATAAAGTTTTGTGTTTACCCTGTGTCTGCCTGCACTTGGGTTCTGTCTCCACAAACGTGAATTCTCAGACTTGTGTCTTTTCCTGTGTTTGTTTAGACAATCTGCAAAAACATACAGACTGACTGAGAGGATGTTACAAGATCATGACAGATAAAGATGAAAACAAGACAACACCCCATAGTGCAGATCAGATACTGAGAGAAACTGTGTGTGTGTGTAGGTGTGTGTACGTGCTTGTGTGTGTGTGTGTGTGTGTGTGCATGTGCTTGTGTGTGTGAGCAGCAGTAGTTTGTGTACAAACACATGAGAGTGTTAAAGAGATGTGGAAGAGTTGTGTGTTTGTACAGTAGATGGTCCAGAGGGAACTCTCAGTCTCTCTCCCATGAGTCTTTGCTTCTGTGTGTTTAGAGACAAACGTCTTTCTCACGACACTGTGAGGATGTGATGACATCTCATATGATCTCTGAGGCTTCATGACTCACAATAACACTCAACATCTCTGCTTTTTCACTTGATTCTAATGAAAACTGCCGTCAGCTGATATTTTATGACATACACCAAAGTTGA
>NC_079549.1:400000-417500 GCF_015846415.1 Triplophysa dalaica
GATTATAACCTAAACCTGATTATAACCTAAACCTGATGATAACCTTAACCTGATTATAACCTAAACCTGATTATATCCTAAACCTGATTATAACCTAAACCTGATTATAACCTAAACCTGATTATAACCTAAACCTGATTATAACCTAAACCTGATTATAACCTAAACCTGATTATAACCTAAACCTGATTATAACCTAAACCTGATGATAACCTTAACCTGATTATAACCTAAACCTGATTATAACCTAAACCTGATTATAACCTAAACCTGATTATAACCTAAACCTGATTATAACCTAAACCTGATTAAAACCTAAACCTGATTATAACCTAAACCTGATTATAACCTAAACCTGATTATAACCTAAACCCTAAAACCAGGTCTTGAACCTCAAACAGCCCTTTAAAGTGGTCTCAGAAATCTCAAACTGGTCCTCATAAAGATAGATGTTCAAGTACACACACACTAACACACACACACACACACACACACACACACGCAGACACGTGTATGTCGTGTTCTAATGTGCCGCTGGTTGCATGTTGTTAACAGGAAAACATGATGTGTAGAGCTGGAATGGAATGTAAGGCATGATGGATAAAAACATCTACTAAATGTGAACATGTTAATAATTTAAAACACAAATATAAAGGTTCAAGATTTGTCTTTTAAAGTGAGAAAACGTTATTCTTTACTCTGTTTTTGGCCTTAAATGAAAAACGTTTCAGTGAAAGATCAGCCGTGTGTGTTGTGTGTGTGTGTATTATTGTGTGTGTGTGTGTTGTTGTGTGTGTGTGTATTATTGTGTGTGTGTGTGTGTCGTCAGGGTCACGTGGATCATCCCGTGGTGGTCACCGAGCCGCCCTGTAATCCTCTTCACAGCAGACAGATGATGTCAGAGCTTCTCTTTGAGTGTTATGGAGTCCCACAGGTGACGTACGGTGTGGACAGTCTCTTCAGTTTCTATAACAACAACATCACTCATGGTCTGGATCTGCCTCACACGGGTCTCGTGCTGTCATCAGGGTATCACTGCTCCCATGTGCTGCCCGTCATCAATGGCAGGTACAACAACACCCAACCACAGTCCCGCTGCCTCACACGGTCACAGATGGTGAATGTTAATGTGTGTCTCAGGCTGGATGCGGGGAACTGTAAGCGTGTGAATGTTGGTGGAGGTCCGTCGGCGGTGTATCTTCAGAGACTCTTACAGCTGAAATATCCAGCACATCAGAACGCCATCACACTGAGCCGGATGGAGGAACTGCTGCACCAACACAGCTACATCGCACTCGACTATCACAGCGGTAACACACACACACAGAGACATTGATGTGCTGAGTGCTGGCACACACTGAGTTTGTTGTGATGTTGGTCTGAATGGTGTGTAACAGAGCTGGAGAAGTGGAGACGTGTGGAGTTTTACGAGCAGGAGGTTCACCGTGTTCAGCTGGCGTTTTCCGGGCGTGTGACGGGTGTGTGTGAGGAGAGGAGTGAGAGAAAAGCTCAACAACTCAAACGACTTCAGGAGATCAACAACCGGCGCAGAGAAGAGAAACTACAGGAGGATCAGAAGCGCCTGCAGACACTGCTCACTGTACAGGTGCAGACACACACGCTTGCACACACACACAAATGCGCCTTCACGCACAACGTGAAGCACGGCGGGAAGCACAACGCCTTAGACCCTGTAGCTGTTATAAATGCCCTGTAACACACTGCTTCACACGGCCTATTGCTTTTATAAAACGGTTACTCCATATGCTTAGTAAGGGTTCATCAAGTAAATAAAGTGATATTTAGGCTGTGTTGTGTGTTCAGCCATTATATATCGGTGTATTTTATAATGGCTTAGAACTCTGCTCAGCCAATCAGAATCAAGGACTTCATCTGTCCAGAAAGGAGGTTTGAAGTGAGAT
This sequence comes from Triplophysa dalaica, assembly GCF_015846415.1. Taxonomy (NCBI): domain Eukaryota; kingdom Metazoa; phylum Chordata; class Actinopteri; order Cypriniformes; family Nemacheilidae; genus Triplophysa; species Triplophysa dalaica. Next base: position 401,923 of record NC_079549.1, read on the forward strand.
GTTAGACGCGAGCTCAGTGATTCCAGGTCCCAGTATGTTTAAAGTACTTGGTCAATGGGGAACTTTTGAAGTGGTTGTTTTGTCTCGTGTATTAGTTTGGAATCGTATCACAAGGTTTATTACTCAGCACTAAAGTTGTGTTGTTGTTGTTGTTGTGTTGTTCAGGAGCTGTTGGAGGACGGATCTCTAGAGTTGTTTCACAGGAGTTTGATGGAGCTCAACATGGATTCAGCTGAAGAGCTTCAGTCTTACATTCACAAACTGAGTGTGAGCGTGGAGCAGCACAAGATCACGCTGAAGACAGAGGTGTGTGTGTGTGTGTGTGTGTGTGTCATGAATGACTCTCAGAAGATCATGGATGCAGCAGCTGTGCTTGTGTTTGTGTGTTGTTGTATCAGGTGTCAGAGATGGAGTCTGCGCTGGATGAAGGGAGTGTTGTGGATTCAGATGTGACTGAGGAGAGCAGTGATGTTCAGGTGATTTACAGCACACTTGTATTCTGTGTTGTGTGCTCGTCTGCTCATTGTGACGTTTGTGGGTTTTCTCCACTCTCTTCAAGCCATTGTTTAACGTGGCGGAGTATCATCAGCTGTTTGTGGGCACGGAGCGCGTGCGAGCGCCAGAGATCTTATTCCAGCCGTCTCTGATGGGCGAGGAACAGATGGGTTTGATGGAGACGATGCAGTTTGTGCTGGAACAGTGAGTACGTCTATTAAACATCACAAAATCGTGTGTTGTGTTGACTGTGAGATGATATTGTGTTTGTGTGTGTAGATATCCTCCTGACCTGCAGGAGGCTCTGGTGAAGAATGTGTTTTTGACCGGAGGTAACCTGCAGTACAGCGGCGTCAGAGAGAGAGTTGAGAGAGAACTGCTGGCCATCAGACCCTTCCAATCACACTTCCAGGTCTCAGTCACATGATACACACACACACAGTGTCAGATGTCTTTATTATAACAACTGTTAAGTGTTGAAGATGAAGATGATGATGTGTGTGTCAGGTGTCTCAGGCAGATGCAGGCACTCTGGACTCGTGGTTTGGGGCTCGTGAATGGGCTCTCAGGAACCCGTCTGGAGGTCCGGGCTGGATCAGTCGTCAGGATTATGAAGAGAAGGGAGGAGAATATCTGAGTGAACACTGCGCTTCAAACGTCTTTATACCCATAGAGCTTAAAAACACATCGCCAGCTCCAAAACTCACCCTCGTGGGAAAATACACCAACTTTCCTGAAGCCCCCAACAGTGACAATGTCTCCATTCCTTAATGTGTGTGTGTGTGTCGCACACATGAAGAGAATGCTTTTTTAAACTGATATGATGTAAATATTGTCTGTGGACACACACAGATCACTGTGTTTGTTAAATATACATCGTTTATAACAGTAGTGTTTACAAGAACAGAATAAACCTTCATTCTGATGACTGTTGATTCATTTATTGAAAACGTTAGAAATCATTCAGACTCTGGTGAATTCTGGGATTGTTCAGAGAAGTAAACTTTGTCACGAGCAGCTGAGTTATCTGTGACGTTGTGTCGAGCTCTTCTCGTTTCTCACACACTCTTCCAAAAAAAGATTAGAACTGGACAATAGCAAGATTTTATATGACGTGACGACGTGAGTCTAATTATCTAAAAACTACATCATACATCGATAACCAATGAGAAGTTCTTCAGGCCATTTTAAACTACATGCACAAATATGATCCAAAACAAAGTTCATATCTCCAGACTTGATCACAGAGAATCTCAACAAGACTCCTCTGCAGCGCTGTCGCTTCACTGAAGCTGAAGAGTTTTTTAGTAAACGTTGTTGTTGCTGAGTGACAAATGATGTCACAATTAGAGAGCAGAAGTGATTTAGCCAGCAGAGATTTTAGTATCACCCTGTGTGCAAATATCCCGTTCTGCTACTGCAGTAGTTTTCTGTTAGTTGCTCCGTTTGCTTTTCTCTCCTGTGTCCATAAAGAGATGCTTCTGTCATGTTAAGAATGTCTTTCAATTGTTTGGTTTGACTTGAAAAGAGGACGAGCGATAATGACCGAAAACACTGATTCTGACGTAAACACGGGTTTAAGCGTCCAAATGATTCTTTCTCCAATAGAGGGAGTATTGTGACTGTTGGCTCAGATGGATTTATCAGCATTCATGAATGAGAGGATTTGTGAAGTCTGAGAATAAAACAGCTCAGCAGTGATTGTTTCAAGTGAAGATGTTTTTGTAGTTGTGATGTGAGACTAGAAGAACAAGAAGTGTTGTCGAAATGACCCAAAAGAGCGTCTCAAACACAGGGTTAATCATTCATTTGCACGTGTGTAGTTGTGTAGTTTGAATTGTTTGCCAAGACTACAAGTGTTATCTTTGATAGAAGTAGAAGTTTTACTTTTACTAATACTCATGATTGATAATACTCGCTTGATTGTTCACACGTCAACAGCACCTGCTCAAATAACACACCAGGAAATGACCTGAAAAATAGAAACTGGGGAAGTCACGGCACTGATACTGTAGATGTTTATCTGACAAGACTTTACTCTGCCAAACACTAAAACATGAGGAAGAACATCATGGATGACGGCTGGTTTTATAAAAGATGTTTCACATGAACAATACCGGCTGTTTTCTGCACAAATGAGTTTCATGACTTGTGTTGTGTTTGATTTCTGGGCCTGTGTGTGTGGACTTGGTTTTTATATGTTAGTGGGACTCGTGTCCACTCATTTGGACTAGTGTCACTGTGGGGAACATAGTGGAGGTCCCCATGGGCACAAAAGCTTAGAAATTGTACAGAATGATATTTTTTTAAAAGGCTAAAGATCGTTTTCTATGATCTTTATGTTTAGGGTTTGGGTTAGTGAATATTTAATCTATATTTAACTCGCATCTATCAAATTTTGTAGTAAATGAACATGTTGTTTACAACACTACAACACTTTACAACCCAGAAACAGAACAAATGAAGAGTTTGTTTACGAAATGAGATAACTTCGTTTTTAACATTTTTAAAAATGTGTCTTTATTTTGTTGTTATTGTGTTAGTTAGTAGATTTATTAATTTATCATGGCTTAAATCAAAACAAAGCAACTGCAGTATGATTGATATTATTTGGAATGGATGGTAACAAAATGTAATTTAAAACATTTTCTTAAAACGGAGTTATCTCAATTTGGAAATAAACTTTTTTTCCCCCTAATGTAAGTGATTTATTCTGGCCTCAAATTTCCAGTGAACAAATCTAGCCTACACTGTCTACACACTTTTAATAATCAATGCGATATAAACACAAATATTAAATGGATTGCTTTACCCTGAAGTGTTCTGATGGAATTCTTCAACAAATTCTGTTACTCGGATGAAATGTAAATATGTTTTTCTGCACACGCAATGAAGAAACATGTTCAAGCATTTGTGTTTCAGAGAAAGCTCATCTTATGCATAGATGGATGGATAGCATCATGAAGTCCATTTTTTCCCGTGCATGTACAAGCAACATGAAGCCACATGTACACGAAGTGTTTGGAGATTGTTTAGGGTAAAATGAGCGAGATGAGACATGACTGACAAACAGGGAAGAAACAAAACACAAAGCATAACAAAAGAAGCGAAACACAAACAGGAAGTAAGAGCATCAAAAGTACAGCAGGAAACCACACAGCGCTGTAAGATGAGACACATCAGATATCACACACTCATCTGACACCTGCACACAGATCATGATGATAAAGATGATGAAGATGAGAACAAGTGCTCTAAGAATCACATGAGATGAGAGTCATGACAGACTGTGATGTGTGAGTCTACTGTAGAAAGTGGTGTTATTTGAAATAGATGGAGATGTTTTGGATTGAATGAAAAGTGAGTATCAAATCAAATCCCGTTTCTTGTCACACAAAAGTGTATCGGTGAGTAAAAATCTTTAGTTGGTATGAGGAGAAACACACCCATTCACACAATGAGGAACTGGAGAAAGTCATGAGAGTATTTCAATCTCTGAGCGCGCAAACACACACACGCACACACACACACACACACGCGTGCTGACTGACGGTCAACTTCAGGTCGGTTGTCTTTTATATGTCTTCAAGTGTATACAGCTTTTTTATATGACTGAACTAAACCCTTAGTCCTAGCTTCTGTCACTGATGAGGTTGTGCATTTGTAAATATAGAAATACTGGATAGATTTCTATTACAGATAAAGAAGTTATGAGCAGTCTTGATGAAAATGAGATGAGTAACTAGTAAGACTAGTCTGAGCTGTCAGGGTCAGACCCCTGTGGTGTCCTTTATTAAGACATGTTTAAACCTGTAACATCTTGTTTCCGTGTGTCCAGTTCCAGACTCAATATGTTTGAGGTGTCTGAACTGAAAACCATATCACTGATGGCATTCACAAATCTTGCATCTCCATATTTTGTCAATTTGATTTTTTCTTGTCATAAAAACTCATAGTGTAGACGTGGTGTGACTAAAAGATTTCATTAGATGATTTCTTGTGACTGCAGAGCTTCTGCAAAAGAAAGAAAAAACGCTTAACTTTGACTTTAAGACAAGACACAGAGTTTAAACAAGAAGAACTTGTAATGTCATTTAATCATTTGTAAAAATAATATTGTGTTAGTTATTAAAACACATTTTGTATTAAGTTTATGTGTAATCATAACATACACATGTAACAATGACCGGTAGTAGCAGGATGGCCGCGTGTTATCAGTTTTGTGCGTTGGTTATCAGGGAATAACACATCTTGGAGGTTTGAGATCAGAATCAAGAGAGCCATGTCAAAACTCAATATCAGTAATATTTCTATTCAAAGATACTGTATGTGTGTAAAAGCTCATTTAAAAGAGTTGAATCATGTGTGTGTAGAGGTGTTTCAGTGTGTGTGTGTATTTATATTATTCAGATAATGTGTTTCACTTCTCTGTGCTTTAAGGAAGTGATGTGGAGTACTGAGAAAAGTCTGTCTACCTCATGAGAGCATGTTATTTATATCTTGTGTGTTTGTGACGGCAGGAAATATTAGTTTACACCGCCAAACTTCAGTCATTATTTGTAATCATCCAGTGAGATTTCAGCATGACAACAGACATTCAAAAATAATGTCACGAATCGATTTGATTTATCAGTCTAAAGACTTTCAGCTGAGCTCAGAGTCAACATTTGACATCAACCTCACAGTTTACACACAATAACTAATGACACAGAAAGATACAGTTTTCATCAATCATTAGAATAAGTATAACAGTTATTTCTGGATTAATAAAAGCTCTTTCTCTTTGTCATTAGTGCATCATCAGCTCTATATTGCGATAGATTTGAACAGCGTGGCGTGCATTCATCTCTCTTAATCTTGATGTTCTAGTGTAAACAGAGGTTTATATTGTCAGCAGCAGCAGGAGGAGGTGAAAGATGCAGACGCTTGTTTTCTTCTTCCTCATGTTAACACAAACACATGCAGATCATCCTGCACTTCAAACTCGACTCACACACAAGAGCCTCACACACGGTAAGAGCTACACAACACCACAATCCTCATCTCACACACATGAAATAAACCACTTTGAGTCATATACACTAGTGGTGAATGTAAGCGGTGATCAGTCTAACTTTGAACATGAGTCTGATGCCCTACAGGTGTCCTGCACACATCACTAGAGCACTCATTACGAGTCACAACATACAATTTATTTATTTTATTTCTTTGTTTATTGGTACATTTATCTTTTAATTAAATTAAACTGACGTCATATTCAGGACATCAGTAAATCCACTGTGTGATTAGGCGGAAAGTGTGCCTCACTCTCAAGTGCTTTCTGCTGCCATTTTACTTTTTATGGTGCCGTTGCCATGGTGAATGGTAATATCGGAGCTCTATTGATGATGACTTGTCGTAGTTGTGGTGCACGTGATTAACTGCTAAGCCAACCCAGAGTTGATAGAACTAACTCAAATCACCTGTTCTGAAACCAAAAACTTAAAGTCTCGCATCTCATCTCAAAAACTTCACATTTCGGTTCACAACTCGGTGTTGGTTGAACTTCCTTACTGAAACGTGCACCAGATCAAATCCTGTAGTCAAGTTTACACCACAGACTCTTGCAGTTCTGATGGTATATGTGTGTTGTGTAATGTGTTGTGTTGTGTTTGTCAGGGTCTCAGATGATGTCTGTGTGGATCCAGCAGAAACTGAAGAGCACTGAACTTCCAGAGGTTCACCGTAATGTGGACATCGGAATCGGCACTATTGACTACACCCTCTCAAAGCAAGTACACAAACAAACACACAATGTCAGAAGCTGAACAAGCGTTAACAGAAGTATTACTTTTATAACCATAATATCTGACGTCTCATCATCTCATGAATGTTATTAGAGGAAAAGCTATAAACAAAACACATGTTCAGACGTTCAGTTGAGGCCGTAATCTGTAAAGGGTTTATAATATCTGCTGCAGATACATCACCGGTCACTGAATGATACTGAATCATGAGCTGATGGACAAAATGTCATCATACTGAATGTTGTGTTTTTGTTGTTTTGTGTGTAGTATGCAGATTGTGCAGAGCAGTATTGCAGATTTCACACTAGCGTTTGTGCAGGGAACAGGTGTATCCGTCAAGATTTCTCACCTCTCATTGGCTGTCACCGGCAGCTGGGCCACACACTTCGGCGTCATGTAAGTCATCCATCCATCCATCACACCACATCCATCACATCTGTCCATCCATCACATCTGTCAATCCATCAGATCACACCACATCCATCACATCTGTCCATCCATCACATCTGTCAATCCATCAGATCACACCACAACCATCACATCTGTCAATCCATCACATCACACCAGATCCATCACACCTGTCCATCCATCAGATCACACAACATCCATCACATCTGTCAATCCATCACATCACACCAGATCCATCACATCTGTCCATCCGTCATATCACACCACATCCATCACATCTGTCCATCCATCACATCACACCACATCACATCACATCTGTCAATACATCACATCACACCACATCACATCTGTCCATCCATCAGATCACACCCCATCCATCACATCTGTCCATCCATCACATCTGTCAATCCATCAGATCACACCACATCCATCACACCACACCACATCCGTCACATCTGTCAATACATCACATCACACCACATCAATCATATCTGTCCATCCATCAGATCACACCCCATCCATCACATCTGTCCATCCATCACATCTGTCAATCCATCAGATCACACCACATCCATCACACCACATCCATCACATCTGTCAATCCATCACATCTGTCAATCCATCAGATCACACCACATCCATCACATCTGTCCATCCATCACATCACACCACATCCATCACATCTGTCCATCCATCACATCTGTCAATCCATCAGATCACACCACATCCATCACACCACACCACATCCATCACATCTGTCAATACATCACATCACACCACACCACATCAATCATATCTGTCCATCCATCAGATCACACCACATCCATCACATCTGTCCATCCATCACATCTGTCAATCCATCAGATCACACCACATCCATCACACCACATCCATCACATCTGTCAATCCATCAGATCACACCCCATCCATCACATCACATCACATCACATCACATCCATCACATCTGTCCATCCATCACATCGGTCAATCCATCAGATCACACCGCATCCATCACATCTGTCCATCCATCACATCACACCCCATCCATCAATTCACACAACATCCATCATATCTGTCCACCCATCACATCCATCCATCCATCCATCCATCCATCACACCACATCCATTGCATCGCATCACATCACATCCATCCATAATATCCATCACATCCATCACATCCATCACACCCATCCATCACATCGCATCGCATCGCATCACACCACATCTATCCATCATTTATAATGAAGGAGTGACACAACTCTCTCTCTCTCTCTCTCTCTCTCTCTCTCTCTCTGTGTGCAGTCATGACAGCGGTTCATTTGATCTCTTGGTGAACAGTATTAATGTCAACACACTGCTTGAGTTCAGTGATGATGAATCTGCTCGTGTCTTCATCTCCATCATCTCCTGCACTGCTGATGTCACAGGTGTGGTTGTCAACTTTCACGGAGGAGCAAGGTGTGTCCAGTTCTGTTTACAAACTTCACTGTCTGTGAAGAGTTTCAGAACTTATTTCATGTGTGTGTGCTGGCGATGATGATGAGGATTTACGCGCGTGTTCATGTGTGTGTGTGTGTGTGTGTGTGTGTTGCAGTTTTATCTTTCAGCCGTTTGTCAGTAAGTTTAGAGGACTGATTGCAGATATGATACGTCAGCAGGTATGTCATGTTTCCAGATAAATACACTTCATGAACATCATAAGTTGTTGTGATTGTGATGATGTCATGTGTTTTAGATTTGTCCAGCAGTAAATCAAGTGATTGATGATGTAGAGAAGCACCTTCAGCAGATCTCTGGTACTCATCTCAAGCACAAACAGCACAAACATACATTTGACAGAGAAGAAACACAGCAGCGCCAATACACACTCAGCACTGTGACCTTCTAACAACAAATAATGTTCAACATCTGTCAGTGTTTTTTAAAGCTAGCTTTTTAAAGCTTTTTATGTTATCTTCACCTGCTCACGGTTGTGTGATGACTCTAGTGTCATATTATTATTACAGTTTTTCTCGATTGCTAAGACACATTTATTGAAAGCTGCTCTCCTTTTGTCTAAACAGTGAACACAAAACCCAATTTTCAAGCTACATTCACAAAACCTCAGACTCTTTTAGCAAAACCATACTTTCACCTCAAAACAGTTCAATCTGTGCTCAAAACTGAACTATGTTGTCAAATCGTGCCCCGAGTCAATCAAAATTAAAAACACTACGGAACAGTCACTAAACACTACGTAGAAAAATAGAAAACATAATGCTCAGGACACGAGGCTGGAGAAATAAATGTTTATTTTTCACTGTAGGCTAAATGCATGTTGCAAAACAAAAAAAACAGTCCATTTAGCACTCGTACAAAAAACAAAACAAAAATCTTGTGCATTTACACGTAGCACTTGTAAAAACAAACAGAAATCTTATGCCTTTGAACCTTGTGTACAGTAAGCCCATGTAAAAATAAAGTACAGAAATATACAAATAAGTGCACTACTCAGCCACAGCATCATGTCTCCGTACTGGGCCAATATACATGGAATACAAGGCCTATCAGTTAGACCAACCCTTCATTACAATACTACAGTACATTAGTACAGTGATGTACTGAAACATATATTTACTTACAGTATACTGTGGTGCAGTATATAATATGCCATGCAGTAATTGCTGTCAACATTTACATACTGTACTATAATGTCAAAAAAAAGGTAATTACCTGTTCTCTTCTCTAAATCTTCGGATTATGGTGGACACAGTGAATCTACTGATGTTTGGTTGTACCATTTTTCCAGCCTCCCTCATGCTCATACCATAGACAAGAACATGGTCAATCACAGTAGCTCTGATTTCATCAGATATTACTGTTCTTTGTCTTCGCTGACCACCTTGACCACCTTGACCACCTCGACTTCCTCGACTTCCTCGACCTCCTCTCACACACACTCTTCCTTTTAGATTTCTATCCACTGTAGGGCCTCACAAAACAGTGCTCTCTGAACTGGTTTACTGTATATGTTCCCTCACATCATTAGCCACAAGTGTGATCTATTTTGAGTTGTTGTGTTCAAATGGTGACACCTGTGCTTTAATTGTGTTTGACTTTTGTCACCTGTGCTTACCATTATGCAGCACGGGTGCATCACAATGAAAATGTGTTGGCAAGTTGTGTCTCAGCAGGTGAAAAGTGCTTATGTTTTTGCCAAAAGAGTGATTGATTTAATCAGTGGGTTCAGGCAACTGAGCATTTGGTTCAGACAATAGGGTTTAGTGTTTTAGCAATTGAGAAAAACTGTGTTAGATTTAGTTTGCATGAATTCCACACTGAACTGCAGTGATATGATTGTGTGTTGTGTTGCAGTGAACGTAGCTGTGAATCAGTTTATCTATCTGAGTATTCCTCTGATGTCTTCTCCCATCGTGACAGAGAACAGCTTTCAGTTAGACATGAAGGTAAAGTGAACTGTCATCAGCTGTACATGTTTCTTTAACACACAAACTGAACTATCCACACCTAACCCCAATATTAAGAGAAACTTTACATTAAAAGCCAGTCTCCACTGGAACAATGAGACATATTAATGTGTGCGTGATATTTGCAACCTACTGAATACACGCTCACAGTATCAGTGGTATTAGCACATATATGTTTAGTTCAGATATAATTCTTTATAATCATAAAGCCTTATTATCCTCATTATCCCCCTAGGCCTGTATGTTTTTATGAGTAGTGGTTTTTATTTTGTATATTCCCTTTACCAGTTTTAGCAGCAATTTACCAGTAAGCGGTAAGGTTCTTGTAAATAGTCAAGTGTAGAAGACGTGTTTGTTGGATTTAGTACCATTTGTATTACAATAATTTAACTACAAACATGAACTATATCTAGTATAATGAAACTATGGTATTTTTAGTTGCTGTGGTTTTATTACAAATATCTTATTTGGAGTAGGGTTCCTATATGGAAAATGGTAAATTTGTGGATATTGTGTTTTAACTGCAAATACAAAAACATTGAATTATGGAATTAGAATGAGATTTTTAAATTAAATTCCTCTTTGTTGTGTGTTTTGAGTTTTATTCCAATAGGATTTACCATCCCACCAATAGAATCCATCACATACAAGTAGACAACAAGTTCCATTATAGCCATTAAATCCATTACATCTTATGTGTATTTCGGCCAAGGTTCTTTTGTTTTTATTTCAACAGGAATACTTCAACTATAGGTGCTTCAGTAAAAAATATTATTTTCCAAACTTTAATTGATGAAGCAGCAGATCAAACATTAACACACACGCGTAGCTCAAGGTGTATGTGATGCTTATTTACAGTTTAGCCGTGATGCCGATCATTTCCATGACAATGTTTCTACGATCTTTGACTGATCATAACCCACAGATGATTACACCACACTTTAACATGTGCCTTTTTCCTCTTTTATTCTTCTATTTTGCCTTTTTAGAGCGCTATCAACGGTGTAACAGCTCCAATGTTTACATTAGATTAGAGAGTTGCCTGATTTGGGTGAAAAAAATCTGCCAAATTGCCATACAAAGCTTGCAAGAAAACAGCAAGCTTAGAAAATCTGAAATACTTGGCAACATTAAAAGGTCCTGACAGATCAGAAGCCAGATGAATTGAGCACATAGTAAACCCACTACATGGAAACCGCTTTCTACTTTTGAATCTTTTATAAATGTAGTTGAGTAAAAAGTATTATATTTGTCTTTAAAATACAGTGAAGTTAAAGTACAGATACTCAAAAAGTGTACTTAAGTACTGTACTCAGGTAAATTCTTCGTACTGTCCACCTCTGCCTATGAGAAATATTAATGTGTGCGTGATATATTTGTCATGTGAATGTTGTTGTTGTCGTGTCAGGGTGAATTCTACAGCATCAGTTCTCCGTCTGAACCGCCGTTCTCTCCTGAAGTGTTTGACCTGCCGTCCACAGAAGACTACATGATGTCTGTGGGTCTGTCAGAGTTCTTCATGAATTCAGCCATGTATTCATACTTCAGCGCTGAACTGCTTCACATCCACATCACAGATGACATGGTGAACAAAAGAACTTACACAATTCCACATAAAAACGACTTCAAAATCAGCTGATATAGCGCAGATGATGGATTTAATGAGAAATCAATGTCAAAGAATAGTGGGAATCAGTAAGAACGTGTCTAAACCCATCAAAAAGTGTTAATGTGTCAATCACAGATACCCAAGAGTTCACCCATCCATCTGAACACCAGTCAGTTCAGCATCTTCATCCCACAGGTCAGTAGATCTCCACAAGAACTGACACACTAATGACACACTTTATATCTACTGGTCAAAAGTCACTGGAGAAAATGTGATCATTGTGACATGCTGTTGATTTGGTTATTTAAGGGATTGACAACAATATGATTTTGAAAAGTCACGACATGGATTGATTAAGAAGTAAAAGAGCCCAGTGCAGAATGAATGTCCTTCAAGAATGTTGTGATACTTTGTTTCTAAAGCGTCTCAGTGTGATCACACACAAATATAAAGTGTAACTCTTTGACCAGATGTCTGATTCATTTGAATTCACACAATGTCAATCACACAGAAACATCTGAGGCTTTATTGTCAATTTTGAAAACATGTAAAGAGGATTGAAACTGTGTTACTCTCAGACCCACGGTGCAGACAAATAACACTAAACAGAATAAATACTGTATGTTGATGCAGACTGATGTGGAGTGTGATTTGTGTTCAGCTGTCTACATTATATCCAGACATGAAGATGCAGGTGATGTTATACGCCAGTGAGACGCCCATGTTCTCCTTCAGTCCAGGAGAGATGAGTCTTCATGTTCCCGCTTCAGCAAAGTTCTCTGCTGTTCAACAGAACGGAACTCTGACCCCTCTCTTCAGACTGGACGTGGTGAATTCACACACAAACACACACACATGAGCATCTCCACTGGTTTAACTTGTTTTTAATGGATTCATGATACAGTGTAATGTTCTTGGAAGACCACACGCTCTCTCAGATCCGTGGTTTTAAAGGGCGTACACCAGCTAAAAACGTACATACAAGAATAAGAGAAAGATGTGAGAGGAGGAGAACAGAGAAAGAGATTCAGCCATAACAGTATTAAAGGGGTCATATGGTGCTCATGCATGTATTAGACATGTCAAATTGCAGAAATGAAGGTGTGAGAGTCATTCTGTGTTAAAGCGAATGCTCAACCAGACCTGTCTGAAACACCTGGTGTAACCACACCCTCACAAATCTACATCAGTTGGTGGTCTGATTTGACAAAGACCGCCCAAATGTATCCTCAAGTAAGGTGGTGTACCTGTCAGTACAATTGAAGAGGAACCTTTCCAGTAGCTCAGTGGTAAGAGCATTGCGTTAACAATGCAAGGTTGTGGGTTCGATCCCAGGGGATTGCAAATGTATAAATGTATAGGATAATACAATGTAAGTCGCTTTGGATAAAAGCATCTGACATATGCGTAAATGTAAAATGAACGTGATGTTCCACATATGGTCAGAGGCGTTACATTTCCCTCACACGCTTAGAGTATTCCACCAATCACTACACACTGGTGAACCGGCCAATCAGAGCACACCTCGCTTTTCTGAGCCATTAGCTTTATTCAAAATCAGTGTGTTTCAGAGATACAAACATGCACGTTATGTGGAAAACACAGCGTTTTTTTACGTTAAATCCTGTTTACACATTGAGTTACATCTAAAACAGACCATAATATTCCTTTTAGCCGTGTCATATGACCCCTTTAACATTAAAACTGCATTTAAACAGCGAGTCTTGATTACACAAATAACATTACACTACAGTAATAATGTGAATGTGGAGTTATTCATAATGTGGATAACTGTATGTATGGACATAATGTAAAGTAATGTGAAATTACTGTAATAAAATCAGATGAGAGAAATATGAGATCTTGTCGTCCTGCAGAACGGATTCTTCAGTGGAAACGCTCAGATTCAAAATCAACATCTGACCGCTGCTTTCAAAATGAACAAGTGAGTTTCACAGCTGTGTTTGACTGCGTTCTTCTGAATTCTTCTTATTTAAACATGAAAACTCTTATGTCTTTATCGCTGCACGAAGTTTAACTCTGACTCTCGGATCTTCTGAGATCGGTGATTTCAAGGTGAGATCTAACACATGCATAACTCACTATTATTATTATTATTATTATGAATGAATGAATAGTGATGTTGTGTTTTATTTGTGTAATGTGTCATTGTACAGACAGAAGCACTTGAACGAGTGGTAAAGATGGTTGTGAACATGTTTGTTCTTCCAAAGTTGAATGGTAAGAATTCTGTACGTAACACTGAATTCAATGTTTATTAAAAAACAAACGCAACTGTTGTACAGTCAATGTGTGTTGATCTGTGATGATTTCTGATTGATAGTTTGGTGTATTTCAGAGCACCTGAAGACGGGCGTTGAGTTACCTGTACCGCAGGGCTTCAGTCTGAGTGAAACCAACATCATCCTGAAGAACGTGAGTGAGCGCAGTGTTGTCATCGTCAGTGTTATTAGGAGCTGGTGTTTGTGCTGCTTGAGGAACACGGAACAGTCATACGTGTTGTATGAACATATGTAGTGTGTTATGAGGCCTCCTTTATAACATGATGTTAATTTGATTTAATGATCTCAAAGTGTGTACGTTCAGAAAACACCTAAAAAATGATCTGAAATTGTGGGCAATCAGACAGTTTCAGATCTCCATCTTCACACCTCCCTTAAAGAACTGTGATGTTGTTCCTGATTTATTTAAACACTGTGCCGTCCGACTGTTGTATAAATACTGTATCGCTCTGAGAGTCGTGTGACAGGAGGCTGTGACTGTCTCCTGTACTCGACCCTTATTACAGACAGGCTCATATACACACTGCACCTGTGCGTAGGCAGCTTTTCTCTACATTTCTAAAGGAGGCCCCAGGTGGTGTTAGTTCAGATGACATCACAACATTGTGTTTCATGTTGACTGTGAGGTCAGTGTGAGGTCAGTGTGAGGTCAATGTGATTGTTCCGTTCTGATCTTTACCTCCTGTTGTGATTCTCTTTCAGGGATTTCTGCTCATTCTGACAGATGTCGAAGTCACCTCAAGCCATCTCTGAGATGCAAACGCTGCATGATATATTTGTTTGACATGTTCAGTTTCTGTTCACTGACATCATGTGCACATGTGGATCTCAACAGTTTTCTTCAGTTATGTTCTTCATTATTCTAGGTAAACTCATTTGTTATCAAAGCAATTGTACATTCATGTCTGAGGAACAGACAACATTGACACCTGCAGCAGAAAACACTGCGATTAAACTATAAACAACACAAATTGAACCACTAAAAAAGTCTCTTTTCAGTGAGATAGATGTTGTGATCAGTCAAGTAAAAGAACATATGAAGCATTTCTGGCTGAGAAACTTGTTTCATGTTTGTGTTTTATGGTTTTGAAATTTGTTTTAACAATAAAAACATTTCTTTTGGAGTTGTAAGTTAATGTTTATTACTTGAACACTAACATTTCTAGAACAGTAACCTGAACAGTAGAATGTGTAGATGCTTTGTGGGAATGAAATCTATCAGCATGCTACAGGAATGACAGTCAATGTGTTTCACGTGATGCCAGTG
Source organism: Triplophysa dalaica (assembly GCF_015846415.1). NCBI lineage: Eukaryota > Metazoa > Chordata > Actinopteri > Cypriniformes > Nemacheilidae > Triplophysa > Triplophysa dalaica. Next base: position 417,258 of record NC_079549.1, read on the forward strand.
AGAACAGAACACATGCATTGTACAGAGTAAAGTTCAGAGCGTGTTGTGTCTTTTCTTGAAAACACCTCACGAGATCATTTGTTCAGCGATCATGTGTCTGATGTTGGCGCAGGTTTTTTCTCTCGTGTCATTTTGATCATGGTCTCTGGTGAGCGATACAGGAATATGAGCTTGTCGAACAGCTGCTCCTCCATCTCCATTTCACCCGTCTCTCTCACAATGAAAATATCATTACACAGTTTC
>NC_079549.1:425000-445000 GCF_015846415.1 Triplophysa dalaica
ACAAACTCACCTCCATACCCTAAAACAAACTTTCAGGTGGAAACAAAATTGCGAAGATACATACAAAAGCATAACTCGTGAACCAAAAATTCAAATCCTACTGAATAAATTCCTCGATACCCCATTTCCACACAATTATGAAGGTGTAAATTTAGCAGTAGACAGGATTAACCAAATTTTTACAATATCTGCAACGCTATCTGACCTAAAACCCACTAACACAAAACCAAACAAAAAGCCGGTAAATGAGAAATGGTTTGATAAGGAGTGTAAAAACCTTAGAAAAGAAGTAAGAATTCTATCAAATCAGAAACACAGAGATGCTGACAATGTAAACACACGCCAACTCTACCATGAAAAAGTTAAACAATATAAGGAAACACTAAGGAAGAAAAAGAAACAAGATACACAAAACCAGATAAAAGCAATTGAACAATCTCTAGAAACAAATCGCTTCTGGGAACATTGGAACACACTTAACAAACCCCACCATGAAGATCTTCCCATTCAGAACGGAGACGTATGGATAAAGCACTTCTCAAACCTCTTTAGTAAAATAAACAAGAACCATGAACAAACTAACCTACACAACAAACTATGCACTCTGGAGTCAACAATTAAAGATTACCAAAACCCTTTAGACTATCCAATTACACTCGCTGAGCTAGAACAAAATATACCAAAACTTAAATCCCAAAAAGCAAGTGGTATCGACGGTATCCTAAACGAGATGATTAAACACGCAGACCAAAAACTTACACTCGCCATCCTCAAACTGTTTAATATCATCTTTAGTACAGGTATATTTCCCACAATCTGGAACCAAGGTCTCATAACTCCAATCCATAAAAGTGGAGACAAATTCGACCCTAATAATTACCGCGGAATATGTGTAAACAGTAATCTAGGTAAACTCCTCTGTAACATTCTTAACAGCAGACTTCTCCAATATCTAAACAACCAAAACATCCTGAGAAAATGCCAAATTGGTTTCCAACCCAAATACCGCACATCCGATCATATATACACTCTTCGTACCTTAATTGACAAAGAAACAAACCAAAATAAAAGAAAGCTCTACTCATGCTTTGTTGACTTCAAAAAAGCTTTTGACTCAATCTGGCATGAGGGACTTTTTCTTCAGTTGATTCAATGCGGCATCGGAGGAAAAACCTACGACATCATCAAATCAATGTACACCAATAACACATTTGCAGTTAAAATTGGCAACAAGCACACAGACTTTCTCTCCCAGAGTCGTGGAGTGAGACAGGGCTGTAGTCTAAGTCCTACACTATTTAACATTTACATGAATGAATTAGCTGGAGCTCTAGAACAGTCACCAGCACCCGGCCCGACCTTACAAGACACCGAAGTGAAATGTCTCCTGTTTGCAGACGATCTGGTGCTGCTGTCACCCACAAAAGAAGGTCTACAGCAACATCTGGACACCCTGCACACTTTCTGCCAAACATGGGCCCTATCGGTTAACCTTAAGAAGACTCGAGTCATGATATTCCAAAAAAAGCCCAGTAGCCAAAATCAACATCAGCGTTTCAAACTAAACAACGTGCCCCTAGAACACACCAAGAACTACACATATCTTGGTATAAACATTAGTAACACCGGAAACTTAAACAAGGCTGTGAATGACCTGAGAGACAAGGCACGAAGAGCCTTTTACGCCATAAAAAAGAATATCAAAATTGACATCCCAACCGTAATCTGGTTGAAAATAATACAATCAATTATAGAACCAATCGCGCTGTATGGAAGTGAGGTTTGGGGTCCTCTCGCCAACCAAGAGTTCACCAGATGGGACAAACACCCAATAGAGATTCTGCAAACAGAAATGTGTAAAAACATTCTACGGGTACAGAGAAAAACTCCAAACAACGCCTGCAGAGCAGAATTAGGACTGTATCCTCTAATCATTAAAATACAAAAAAGAGCTTTAAAATTCTACACACACCTTAAGAACAGCGACACAGACACACTCCATCACAAAGCCTTAAGTCATCAAGAGCTGAGCCCAGAGAGAAACCCCTTCATCCAACTGATCTCACAACTAACTCTACAACCCCAAACATGCCCAAGTCAACCCCAAACCCCAGCCAGACTAAACCAAATGATGAAAAGACAAAAAGAGAAATATCTCCAACACTGGACAGAAGCAACAGCTCAGCAAAGTAAACTGGAATGCTATCTGTCACTAAAGAGAGAATATAAAGTGTCAGAATAGCTCACAAGCGTATCAGACCCTAAACTAAGAAAAGTGTTGAGCATGTACAGACTCAGTGATCACCAGCTCACTGTAGAGACGGGCAGACACAGACACACATGGACACCGAGAGAAGAGCGACTGTGTCCACACTGCACACACAATCAAGTGGAAACAGAGCTGCACTTTCTCCTCTCCTGTCCCAACTACACACACATCAGAGAAACATTCTTCCCCCAGTTTACAAACTTACACAAAGACTTTGACCAGTTTCAACAAAAGGACAAGATCTCATACATACTGGGAGAAAAGTCAAGAAGCTCAAACCTGCTGCAAGATATGTCAAGTCCTGCCACGACCAAAGAACAAGCAGCACAACACAACACAACACTGACAGGACAACACACACAAACTGACACTGTCACCCTTATTGAGAACTTTAATTAAAACTCTTTTTCTGTTTATATTGAGATGTATATATATATAGATTTTTACTTATAGACTTTTAATTTTATTCTATCTTATTTTTGATCTTAATCTGTATTTCTGCATGTTTATATTTAATCTTGTGCTTTGGCAATGTAAATTTTCTTTTATCATGCCAATAAAGCTCCTTTGAATCTTGAATCTTGAATCTTGAGAGTGAGAGTGAGAGTGAGAGAGAGAGAGAGAGAGAGAGAGAGAGAGACATTGAGCAGACTCACAGCGGGCGGCTCTGTGTTCCTCTCAGCATGGACACCAGCTCTTGTTTCAGCGTCATGTCTTCATATCTCACCGTTCGTTCACCAACCGCCTCCTCGTTCATCACCAGAGACGCATTTCTGCACCATCCAGTCACAAACACACACTTCAGGTTCTACACAAGTGTTCATAATAACTTTCTACTGTGCCACAATCTTCAATAACCAGAACCCATAAAAACACAGATTGAAGAGAACTGCTTGACATTTATGGAGACACTCGTGAAGCTGCTGTCAATCATCAGTGATCAGATGTGTGTGTGTGATGTTTACCGTAGTAAAGTCCATCGCAGTGTGATGTAGAAGTGTGTGGAGTTGATGAGTTCATGGATCATGGCCTGTCTGCTGGCCGGACTGATGCTCCACAGTAAACTGGCATCACTTTTCACCTTTGCCATCACAACGTCCTCCGGCATATAGTTGACGATGAACTGCATCGCTGACTGAGAAACACACGGAAGCGCAGACATCACGTTAATCACACGGAACCACACACAGAGCATTCATCATTTAAAGTGGCAGCTGTTACATGAAGAGAACATTTACACGTCGAACATGATTTGTGTCGACAGAAGCCTCAAAAGAATCTCACTATAATAACTCAACTATAATAATTCAAGTTTGAGTCTGAATCATGTTTAGTGTGTCTATGTGTGTTATTTATTTCACGTTGACGGCGCTGTACAGTCCTGAGATCAGTGAACATGTACCGGATGTGTTGCAAAGTGATTGGTCATCTTCTGGAAAGCGGATTGAGAGAACGGGATCAAGTTCTTCTCCTGAGCGCTCATGGTGAATAACGGCTGGACACAAACACACAGGAGTCATTCTTCTAATCGATATTCATGATCAGATGTATTCACAGATGCTTTTGATGTCACAGCTGATGCTGCAGTGTAACACACCTCATATCCCAGAATGCTTAGCTGTATAGACACATCTAACGGCTGATTGGTTACTCCCGCAACAGATTTGACTAATGACATGAAGAGAAGAGGAAACCAGACGATGCAGATGAGAGAGAAAATGATGAAGCCGCCCATGGTGTATTTGACCAGCATCTTCTTCTTCTGTCCGGGTCTGTGAGGATATTTCTGAACACACACAAACACACAAACGCACGCACACATCAAGCAGAATCATATAGGTGTTTAGATTTTGTGTTGTGTCAGGTGTTACCAGATGAATCTCATGATGTCATTCTGACAGAGGTGTGTGTACTGTAGTATTGATCACCTTCTCTGCTTCTCTCCAGCACTTCAGGATGAAGATATTGGCATGAATGTCCTCCACACAGATCCAGTTAGACAAACTGAGAGTCGTGTCGGTCCAAACCCAATCCATCACGGCCCGTAACTCTGTCAGGAAGGGAACGATCCGGAAACTACAGACAAAATACAAACACATGACAATCATAAACTCATGATGTGAGAGAGAGAGAGAGAGAGAGAAAGGGTGTGAGTGAGTGAGCGAGCGAGTGACATACCCCTGAAATAAAATCAGGTTGAAGTAATTGTGGTTCTTGGTGAGGAAATTTCCAAGAACTCTGTTTGGATAGCCACACTTGATCTGATACGCCGACAGACCGAAATAAATACACTTGACAAAATACCAGAGCTGAGCCACTCGATTCCTGTTAAATCTCCTGAAAGACAAAATAACATCACATCAGAAATACAATCCTCAACATTAAGACTTATTAACCAATACTGAAAACATTTCACTGGGACTCAATGACACATTTGAGTCAGATTGGGTTTGTCTATAACAGATGAAGATCAGATATTATGAGTGATCAGCACAGACATTAATGATGATTTATGACATCCTTCAATGTGACTCAGAGTCTGATGACAATCAATACACAGTTCACCTTCATCCTCATGTCAAGTCTCTATCAGTTTCTTTCTTCTTCAGAACACAACAAAGAGATTTTGAAGAATGTGAATAATCAAACAACACTGAACTCAACTGACTTTCATTTCGCAAAATATCTTCTCTTGTGTTCCACTGAAGAAAGACTCAAACACAGATTTATAAACACATGAGAGAGAAAGAAATGATGACAGGATTTAGATTTTTAGGTGAAGCAGATATTTCTTAGAACAAAGCAAATGATGTGAGAGTGAATAGGAGATGATGTTACTACAGTAAAGTAGAACAGCAGTATATCACTGGAGCTTCAGCGGATCAGAGAGAAGTTCCTCACCCTTCTGTGACACCGGGCAGAATGAAGAACATCCAGAAATGAATGCCAAACACCAGCACCACCTGAAAAACACACTTTCCCAGAAGAGTTTTACGCAGATAGAGCGCTCGGTCCACGATCATTGTGCTGAACTGAATCAAGAGCATGACCAGAAACGCTTCAGGAACCTGATCTTCAGATAATGACTCTGTGATATCAGCCGCCGCACCGTGCTTCTGCACACAAACAACACAAGACATCTAAATACACACAGTACACTCACACACAAACGCACACACTATCATGGTGTGTGACACTTACTCCAAAAGCCCAGTATCCAAATATAATGACGATGAAGTTGGCCACATCCACCAGAAACATCAGTGCGTACACGTCGCACACCGGACTGTACTCGGGGTGAATGATGTCATAGAAGAACTGCCTTATGGGTAAATATATATGAAGAGCACTGAAAGGAGGATAGAAGAACAATATCACGCATCGGTCATGTGAAGAACACATGTGATGATGATGAGGAGTCCTCACAGCTCTATGACGGCAGCTTTGGCCTCCAGCATGCGGTTGTTTATGTCTTGTTTCATTCTGTCTTTTCTGCTGAGCGGTGCTTTCTCCGGACGCTTCTTCTTGGAGCGTCTTCTCTTGTGAAGTTTCTCGTCTGCTGAAACAAGTGTCACACATCTACACACACACACACATGGATGTCAGCGACGGCATTATTTGTTTGTTTTGCTGGCTGATATCTCACCGTGTCTCTCTGTGCTCTCTCCTCTCTGCTTCTGAAAGAAAGACGTGTACGACGACTGCAGTGGAAGGATGGCCAGACGTCTCCGTCCAGACGTCTTCTCCTCTCGCCGTCTCGATCCTCCGGTCATCTTGTTCTTTTCTGTTTTCTTCTTCAGCTTCTTAAAGAAGTCTGGCATCTCCACCTCCTTGTTGTCCCACAGGCCGTGACACTAAACACACAAACACATCATGAAAGTGTCAGTAAACTCAGGTTTGATTATTCCAGGAGCAGTCATCTGCAACCCCTTTCAAGTGATGATAACATTAGATAACGTGAGTGAGACATCAGAGCGTCACTGACAGTGAATGTGATATTATTGTGTGTCATCTGTGATTCGAGATTGTGTTTGTGTGTCTCTGCATCAGAAGCTGGTGATTTCTAACGGGTGTCTTTCAACTGAAAGTTTGATTTTGACTGACAGTAATATTCACATTTTAATTGTTGATACGGTCATGGAGATATCGTGAATTCTTTTGGCATGATAGTCGTGTGTGAAATAAAAGCAGTGATGATGAAGCACCTTCAGGATGGAGCGATGGAAGAAGAGAACGATGAGTTGAATGAGATCCAGCAGGACATAACCGTCTTTCTTCTCAATGCCGATGATGTTGGGCAACGCAAACGCTCGCTCCGCATTTATCCCACGATACGCTGATGTAGTCCACGGAAAAAAGCCAAACTGAAAAAAATACTTCACCACAACCGTCAGCTGAGGGACAGAGAGAGAGAGAGAGAGAGAGAGAGAGAGAGTTAGGCTATATCCTGGGAGAGAGTGAGAGAGAGAGAGAGAGAGAGAGTGAGAGAGAGAGAGAGAGAGAGAGAGAGAGTGATAAGTGTATAATTAAATCTAACCTACTATATAAAGCAAAAAAACTAAACTAAAATCTGATGATGAAATCTGGTTTGACAAAGAATGTAAATGAAAAAAGAAAACAACTCCGACAGCTCTCCAACCTAAAACACAGAGAGCCGCACAAACCAGAAATCAGACAAAACTATTGTGAAGCACGTAGGGACTACAAAAATATAATCCATTACCAAACCCTCAATGAAATCCAAGACTCTATTAATAATAATCAATTCTGGGAAATATGGAATAGTCTAAATAAACAACAAAACCAGGATATAGCCATACAAAATGGAGAACTACGGAAAGACTACTTTAAAAACCTGTTCAGCAAAATCTCCTCAGATAGTCTTACACCTGATCAGAAAAGCACAAAATAAACTAAACCAGTTAGAATCGACAATCAAAAACAACCAAAATCCTCTAGACTATCCCACTAATTTGATAGAATTAAATGAAGCACTAAACAAACTAAAACTGAGGAAGGCTTCCGTTTAGACAACATCAGAACAGAAATGTTAAAGCACAGTCCAACAGTGATGCAGGAAGCTCTCATAAAACTATTTCATCTGATATTAATATCTGGACAGTTTCCTGAATCCTGGAATACAGGCTTAATACAGCCACTATACAAAAGCGGAGATACATTTGAGCCCAAAAACTACCGATGCATTTGTGTGAACAGTAACCTGTGGAAGATTTTCTGTAGATACTCCAATTCAAGCTTTCCTTACCAAACACAATGTGTTAAGTCAAAGTCAGATCAGATTTCTACCAAACCACCGCACCACCGACCACATCTACACACTACAGACATTACTCAATGAGCATGTCCATCATAAAAACAAAGGAAAAATATATGCATGTTTTATTGATTTAAAAAAATTTGATTCAATATGGCATGACAGCCTATATTATAAAATTCTACAATCAGGTGTAAAGTGTAAAAACTTCTGACAACATTAAATCCATGTACACAGAAAACAAATGCAGAGTTAAAATTGAATAAGACAGGGATGCAACTTATATCTAACTCTGTTTAACATATACTGTATATAAATGAGTTAGTCGTGTTACTGGAACAATCTGCAACAGCCTTTCACTTTACACAACTCTGAGGTGAAGTGTGTTCTGTATACTGATGATCTGGTGCTGCTGTCAGACACCGCTGAAGGTCTACAGTAACACCTGCTAGAGAAATACTGTCAAAACTGAGATCTGAAAAGATCTCAAATGATGATTTTACTGAAAAAATGATACACATTCACTCTGGGAAACACTACAATAGAACACCCTTTACACTACGAGTATCTCGGCCTACATCAGCGCGTCAGGAGCTTTTGGTATGGCAGTGAATGCACTGAAAGAGAAAGTTAGACCAGTGTTTTACACCATCAAAGGCAGATTCACCAAAAAAGATATTTCATTTACAGTCTGCTGTCAAATCTTTGATAGTGTTATTACGCCTATAGATCTATATGGCTGAGAGGTTTGGGGTCCACAGTGTCTGGTGAGGTCACAACACATCAGAAAAGCTCTGTGTTCTGTGTGTTTAAGAGTTTGAGAACACACGTCTATTGACCTCACATTCAAAGATCTCAATGGTCTGTGTGTATTCATTTACTGAGCTCTATAGTTAGTTAATGCAAGTGTTGATGATGATGATGATTGTGTCACCTGAGTGTAGATGATAGCGGTCATCCAGAAGCGTTTGGTGGGTCGGGGAACAGACAGCATGGCCCACAGAAAGATGAGGATGGGCAGAAAGAGTGACAGAAGAGAAGCTGACACCATGTGATTCAGGATCATCACAAAATAACAAAACATCTCTGACTGAGACTCCATCGTGTTGTAAAGAGCAAACACCAGACGCACACTACACGGCAACGAAGAGAAGAAACTCTCTGACTCCTCCATCTCTGGAATATCAAATATCCTGAAGAACACACAACAGAGACACACAGCAGTATGAAAATCACACCTCTGTCTACCTGTGTGTGTGTGTAATGTGTGTGTACCAGAGGTGGGGGACTCGAGTCACATGACTTGACTCGAGTCTGACTCGAGTCGCAATTTTCAGGACTTGCGACTTGCTTGATTGAAGTGTGAAAATGACTTGACTTGACTTTGACTTGAGAGCAAGTGACTTGAGACTTGACTTGACTTTAAATGGAAGACTCAAAAATGACTTAAAGTAAAGCAATGAAATTAGTTAAAATAATTTAGCAGCACTACAGCGCCTGTGCCTTTAACGCTGCTCAACACAAACCGCGCCTATAAGGTGTAACGGCCAATTACTGTAGCAGTTACGATAGAGAGGATACTCGCTTATATACTGCATGACCTGCTGACATGGATGCGAAGGTGAGATCACTCTGACTTAGAAAAACTCTTTAAAAACTTTTCGGTCATACTGACGAGAATAATTTCATAGTTTGATTCTGTTAACTGTCTAAATTTTTTTATACTCACAATAACAACAAAACGTTTTGTGCTGTAAAATAATGAAACCAGTTCAAATAGAAAACAAATATTCTCAGATTATTCATTATGTATGAAACGTGCATATTGCGCGTCCACCGCAGAGATGACGATTAAGCATCATAACTTCATCACTGGGCTATATTAACATACATTTTATTTATATTCTGCCAAAATGAAAAAGATCCGTTCATTTTTATAAACAAGAGTCAAGATAAATGATCCGGGATTCCCATCACTAGAGGCAAATTCCCTATAGGCCTACTGTGACCTTTTAATAGACAGCACAAGTATTACAGCATCCTATATTTAGAACATATAATAGTCAGATTTTCAGTCACAACACTTAGTTTATAAGCTTCATAGCCTGTATAAATGCTTAAGTCATTCTGTCAGATAAAAGGATTTCCATTTCTGAGTAGACCGTTTCAATAACATTGAATTAGATTGTGTTATACATTTCAGAGTGGATTTCTTTTGTGTAAGCAACACTTTTATTTTCAGATATTAATGTTGCACAGATATGCATATAATTCATATATAGCAATGTGAATAAGATACATAATGTATGTATATAAGTTCATCTTTTCTGTGCAAAAATAAACATGTACACGATAAAATTAACCTCTGTATCTTTTAGGACTGCGACTTGACTTGACTTGAGACTTATGAGGTCTTGACTTGACTTGCTTAGGGGGAACCCTTGACTTGACTTGAGACTTATGAGGTCTTGACTTGACTTGCTTAGGGTGAACCCTTGACTTGACTTGAGACTTATGAGGACTTGACTTGACTTGCTTAGGGTGAACCCTTGACCCTACTTGAGACTTATGAGGACTTGACTTGACTTGCTTAGGGTGAACCCTTGACTTGACTTGAGACTTATGAGGACTTGACTTGACTTGCTTAGGGTGAACCCTTGACTTGACTTGAGACTTATGAGGACTTGACTTGACTTGCTTAGGGTGAACCCTTGACCCTACTTGAGACTTATGAGGACTTGACTTGACTTGCTTAGGGTGAACCCTTGACTTGACTTGAGACTTATGAGGTCTTGACTTGACTTGCTTAGGGTGAACCCTTGACTTGAGACTTTTGAGGACATGACTTGACTTGCTTAGGGTGAACCCTTGACTTTTCTTGCTTGATTTGTCTAAACTGTAGAGGTGTGAACCTACACTGGTGTCACGGTTCGGTTCGATTACGATTATCATGTCATCGATTCGGTTCAATTCAATGTCACGATGCATTGACGTCTCAAATTTCAATTTTACTAGTTCACATGTTTGTCAATAAATACCAGCAGTCAGATATATGAACTGAAACTTTAATTTTACCTGCTCTTCTTCGAGTATCAAACATCAAACAAAACTCAAGTCTGGGCATTAGCATGAGTAACAGGAGCAAATACAAAATTTAAATACATAATTTGTAAAATGCATGGAGTGTACTTTAGTACTTACAGTAAATAGTGCAATGTACTTATAACACATTTTAATGTTAAGTGGTCCGCTGTGGTGCTGCGATGGAATAATGTTGATATTCGTCGGATTCTGCCCAAAAGCCTTGAGAGCGCGGCCACTTTAATCGCTCGCTGGGACGCCAGATTAATAGTTTGTGCGAAGCACTTGACGTGAGGGAATGTTTCGATTTGCGCTGCAGCGATCATATTCGACGCATTATCTGTCACAAGCACTACATCTTTATACGAGAGCTGCCATTCCTCGACGGCATGAGACATTAGCTCTGCAAGATGTGAACCTGTATGAGACTCATAAACTGCTCTCGTTTGCAGCACATGTGAAACAATTTTCCAGTCCTCGTTAATGTAATGTGCCGTTATTGTCACATTCGACTCTTTTTCGACCGAAGCTCAGGAATCGCATGTTATTGCAACTCGATGAGCTCTGCTCATTAACTTTATTAACTGGACCTTGGTTTCGTGGTAGAGTTCGGGCACAATGTTTTCTGAAAAGTGGCTGCGTGAGGGAAGCTTATATCGCGGCTCCAGTGTATTCAACAGGTGGCAAATCCCGGGGTTTCTCAAGTTTGTGGTATTACCCCCTGCTTGTTTTATTTGTGCGTGACAAGATTTACACACAAAGCTTGTGTCCTGTCCAGGTCGTGCTTACCGGCTTTTTCATAAAAGTCGAAATGTGCCCAGATGTCGGCTTTTAAAGTAGTTGGAGCATTTTTGATTACTTGCGTCTCGCCTTCCTCCGCCATTGTATGCTTAAGCAGTAAAAGTACGTATGCGACATGACGTCAGAAAAACGTAAGTACGTAATAACCGGTTATGGTCTGTGGACTGAACCGATACCGAATCGTCCTCGTTTGCACCGCGATGCATCTTAAAAACAATTAATTTCGACACCCCTACTAAACTGTGACTTGAGATTTGACTCGAGACTTGATGGTTAAGACTTGAGGACTTGCTTGGACTTAACCATATGTGACTTGTTCCCATCTCTGGTGTGTGAGTGTGTGCGTGTAATGTGTGTGTGTACTGTGTGTGTGTACAGTGTGAGTACAGTGTGTTTGTGTGATGTGTGAGTGTGTGTACCTGTGTGTACAGTGTGTGAGTGTGTTTACCTGTGTGTACAGTGTGTCTGTGAGGTGTGTGTGATGTGTGTGTGATGTGTGTGATGACTGTGATGTGTGTGTGTGTGTGTGTGTGTGAGGTGTGTGTGTGTATCACTTGTTCAGCAGTAGTTCACTGGCAGTAAGAGCTCTGGTCTCTTGTCCGAGCACTCTGGACTCTTCTGTCTTCTCCTCATGCAGATCATCTTCATTCCTCCACTCCTCCTGTCTCATGGCGTCATCATTCATACGCTCGTGTGTGTCGTCGGGGTCTCTGTACAGTGTGTCATATCATGTTAGACATACAACAGAAGCAGAAACTGATGAGGTGACAGAAGTAAAACAACAATGTAATTGTGTTTACTGTGACATGATGTCTCCGTCCTCAAGAGTCTGATCTGTGTTGGTTATGTCATCAGTAGATTTCATGACAACAGTTGAATCTGGAGCGTTCACATCATCAAGAGTGGATTGACGTGTCATTAGAGGAGTTTCATCCGTCTGACAACTGAAACATAAATAACTGTTACTAGAGTAGAAGTGTAGATCTGGTTTATTATTATTATACTAACACTGCTTTCATTACAAATGATGTTTTATTCCAGACGTTAAAAGGTAAGTCAACAGATGAGCTAGAAACTTTTGGAGTGAATGATTATGTCCAATAGACACAGTGACACATGTGTGTGAATGATGATGTAATAAACCCGTGAACCTGGACACACTGCTGCTGTGCCATGAAGAAACACTGTTGAGTTTGATGTAATCGGTCAGCGCTGGAGGAGACGATGAGCTTTTCTCTCTCATATCTTGGCTGGTGTCCAGTGACGCCTCTGTGTTTCGTCTGGACAGCCAGTTTTTGTAGAACTGATGAATGCTGTCATGAGTCACATCTTTACCCTAAACAAACACACTTTTAACATACTCATGTACAGATCATCGCTGTTAATACACATAACTCAGACTCCACATGTGAGGGTGAAGACGTCTGGTAGAATGTGACCATCACCTTCTTCTGTTGCTGACTCAGCAGTGCTCTCTCGAAGCGAAGCACCTTGGAGATGTCCAGACTGTCTTTACACAGAGACTTCAGGCCTGATATTATATCCTCCGTCAGAGAAACCAGAAAAACCCAGAGAAACTTCACCACATCCAGAATCCGCTTTAGTATGTGATCTAGAGGATATGATGACAGAACGACAAGGGCAAACTGAAACATATGTTTTCATCAACATAGATCAACAAAAACAATCTAAACGTGCTGTATAATTATATACAAAAACTGCAATTTTATTTCATTCAATATTAAGAGCGTATCGTAGAGAGGCAGTGAATGTGCATCATGTTTTGTGCTTTACACTGACTGAAGGTCTTTGAGGTTTGAAGCGTAACATTTCACCTCATGTATTCCTGTGACTATAAGTGAACAGGTCACATTAGATTAGATTAGATTCAACTTTATTGTCATTACACATATACAAGTACAATGTAACGAAATGTAGTTTAGGTCTAACCAAAAGTGCAATTAGCAAGTGCAGGATATACAGTGTGAATAAATACAGAATACAATATTAGGAAAATACTATACAATAGGCATGTACTATGAAAATATGACAGTCGGTATGTACTATGAACAATATAAACAGAAGGCTATATACTGTGAACATTAATGTACAGGTGGTTATGAACAGATAACAATATAGACTATACAATAGTGCAAGTGACTTGAGTGTGCATTAGTTACAGACATTGGCTATTAAAGTTACAGTGCAGTAGATGAGTTGATGCGGTTATTAAAGGTACAGTGCAGTACATGAGTTAATGCAGTTATTGAAGTTATAGTGCAATACATGAGTAGATGCAGTTATACATTTACCGTGCAGTAGATAAGTTAGTGCAGTTATTGAAGTTATAGTGCAATACATGAGTAGATGCAGTTATACATTTACAGTGCAGTACATGAGTTAATGAAGTTATTGAAGTTATAGTGCAATACATGAGTAGATGGAGTTATACATTTACAGTGCAGTACATGAGTTAATGAAGTTATTGAAGTTATAGTGCAATACATGAGTAGATGCAGTTATACATTTACAGTGCAGTAGATGAGTTAATGCAGTTATTGAAGTTATAGTGCAATACATGAGTAGATGCAGTTATACATTTACAGTGCAGTAGATGAGTTAGTGCAGTTATTGAGGTTACAGTGCAGTAGATGAGTTAGTGCAGTTATTAAGGTTACAGTGCAGTAGATGAGTTAGTGCAGTTATTAAAGTTACAGTGCAGTAGATGAGTTAATAAAGTTATTGAAGTTACAGTGCAGTAGATGAGTTAATAAAGTTATTGAAGTTACAGTGCAGTAGATGAGTTAATAAAGTTATTGAAGTTACAGTGCAGTAGATGAGTTAATAAAGTTATTGAAGTTACAGTGCAGTAGATGAGTTAATGCAGTTATTAAAGTTAAAGTGCAGTAGATGAGTTAATGCAGTTATTGAAGTTATAGTGCAATACATGAGTAGATGCAGTTATACAGTTACAGTGCAGTAGATGAGTTAATGCAGTTATTAAAGTTACAGTGCAGTAGATGAGTTAATGCAGTTATTGAAGTTATAGTGCAATACATGAGTAGATGCAGTTATACATTTACAGCGCAGTAGATGAGTTAATGCAGTTATTGAAGTTATAGTGCAATACATGAGTAGATGCAGTTATACATTTACAGTGCAGTGGATGAGTTAATGCAGTTATTGAAGTTATAGTGCAATACATGAGTAGATGCAGTTATACATTTACAGTGCAGTAGATGAGTTAATGCAGTTATTACAATTACAGTGCAGTAGATGAGTTAATGCAGTTATTGAAGTTATAGTGCAATACATGAGTAGATGCAGTTATACATTTACAGTGCAGTAGATGAGTTAGTGCAGTTATTGAGGTTACAGTGCAGTAGATGAGTTAGTGCAGTTATTAAAGTTACAGTGCAGTAGATGAGTTAATAAAGTTATTGAAGTTACAGTGCAGTAGATGAGTTAATGCAGTTATTGAAGTTATAGTGCAATACATGAGTAGATGCAGTTATACAGTTACAGTGCAGTAGATGAGTTAATGAAGTTATTGAAGTTATAGTGCAATACATGAGTAGATGCAGTTATACATTTACAGTGCAGTAGATGAGTTAATAAAGTTATTGAAGTTACAGTGCAGTAGATGAGTTAATAAAGTTATTGAAGTTACAGTGCAGTAGATGAGTTAATGCAGTTATTAAAGTTACAGTTCAGTAGATGAGTTAATGCAGTTATTAAAGTTACAGTGCAGTAGATGAGTTAATGCAGTTATTGAAGTTATAGTGCAATACATGAGTAGATGCAGTTATACAGTTACAGTGCAGTAGATGAGTTAATGCAGTTATTAAAGTTACAGTGCAGTAGATGAGTTAATGCAGTTATTGAAGTTATAGTGCAATACATGAGTAGATGCAGTTATACAGTTACAGTGCAGTAGATGAGTTAATGAAGTTATTGAAGTTATAGTGCAATACATGAGTAGATGCAGTTATACAGTTACAGTGCAGTAGATGAGTTAATGAAGTTATTGAAGTTATAGTGCAATACATGAGTAGATGCAGTTATACATTTACAGTGCAGTAGATGAGTTAATGAAGTTATTGAAGTTATAGTGCAATACATGAGTAGATGCAGTTATACATTTACAGTGCAGTAGATGAGTTAGTGCAGTTATTGAGGTTACAGTGCAGTAGATGAGTTAATGCAGTTATTGAAGTTACAGTGCAGTAGATGCGTTAATGCGGTTGTTAAGGTCACAGTGCAGTAGATGAGTTAATGCAGTTATTAAAGTTATAGTGCAATACATGAGTAGATGCAGTTATACATTTACAGTGCAGTAGATGAGTTAATGAAGTTATTGAAGTTATAGTGCAATACATGAGTAGATGCAGTTATACATTTACAGTGCAGTAGATGAGTTAGTGCAGTTATTGAGGTTACAGTGCAGTAGATGAGTTAATAAAGTTATTGAAGTTACAGTGCAGTAGATGAGTTAATAAAGTTATTGAAGTTACAGTGCAGTAGATGAGTTAATAAAGTTATTGAAGTTACAGTGCAGTAGATGAGTTAATAAAGTTATTGAAGTTACAGTGCAGTAGATGCGTTAATGCGGTTGTTAAGGTCACAGTGCAGTAGATGAGTTAATGCAGTTATTAAAGTTACAGTGCAGTAGATGAGTTAATGCAGTTATTAAAGTTACAGTGCAGTAGATGAGTTAATGCAGTTATTAAAGTTACAGTGCAGTAGATGCGTTAATTCGGTTGTTAAGGTCACAGTTCAGTAGATGAGTTAATGCAGTTATTGAAGTTACAGTGCAGTAGATGCGTTAATGCAGTTATTGAAGTTATAGTGCAATAGATGAGTAGATGCAGTCAGTTATGCAATAGATGCAGTAATGCAATAGATGAGTTACAGTGCAGTAGAGAAGTTGGTGCAGTTATTGAAGTTAACGTGCAGACATGTGCAGATATTGAAGACATGTGTCATTTATGGCTCAAAACCCTTCAGCCAATCATGTGAGATCTTCATGAAACATCAAGAAAACATGCTGTACCTCGTTCTTCTTCTTCTTCTTCTTGAAAACTGAGCTTCTCCTGCTCCTTCTCCTCATCAGAATCTTCTCTCTCACAGCCTTCAGCATCAAAACAAACATGAAATTTTGTGAATGTGTCTGTTTGTCTGAGATTGAGGAGATGATGTGAGATGGAGTCAGGTGTTACCCTTCTGTCTGTGTAACTTTCTTTTATCGTCGTGTTGTGTCTCCTGTGTTTGTTCTTGACGCTGGTGATCTCTGAGAGCCGCTTTAGATCCGGCCACCCAGGCTTCATACGCCAACTGATGACAACAAAGACCAACAATTATATCACTGACAATAAACTAATCATGTTTCATCTTCTGAGATCATGTCACACGCAGAACACACTGCTGTCAGGTGCTTCAAAGACAAATCAAATGTGAAATTGGATCAGAGTTGATCGGCTTTTATTGTTGTGTTTGTTTGTTTTCTCTTCATACCTGAAAAGCAGTTTTCTTCTTCGGTGAAGTGTCTTCATGTGTTTGGACCGGTGTCTCCTCTTCCTCCTCCTCACTGTCAGACTGAAAGAGATGATAACCACAGTCTCCAACATCTACACACACACACACACACACATCAGATGAGTGAAGTGTTCGTGACATCACTCTCATTTCATGACGTAACAATCAATGCAATAAACAATCAAATGAGATTTTTCCATGAACAAGCAGTTCTACGACCACATGTGACCATCATCAGATCAGTCTAAGAACTGAGAGAGTTTGAGGAAACATCTCAGAGATGAAGGATTGAAACTGTTGTGTTGTTGATCTACTCATATGTGGACTCAAAAGAGTTTAACTGATTTACTGTAACTCAAATATCTTGTTAGTTAAATATTATATGTACATTTTAAAGAAATGAATTCTTGGATCAATAGTAATGTATGTCCCACTTAAAATGACTTGAACGATTTCAAAAGATTTCATTAAGTTAACACAGCGCTTTATTTTGTGATATTTCCTGAAGCGCTGGATCATTTTTGCGTGATTCTTTTGTGTTTGTGAGCTGTTTAACATCCTGTTCCAGTTGAGTTCTGCAATAGATTATCAGTCGTGTCTGTTGAAGTTTGATTTCACACATACATCAGCACATCAACACGAGAGAATCATAGAAACGTGTTCAGGTACCGCTTTGCTTTGGCCGATCTGAAGACTCATCAAAAGATTTCTTCTGTTTAGACTTGATTTTCTCCATTCTGTGAGATATCAAATAAAACCGGCGTTACAGGCCTTCTTTGAGTTATAGGAGGAAAAACAAGCAAAACACCACAAGAGCACACTTACTGTCTCTTCAGGATCTCCACAGACTTCTTCTCCATCTCTAATCTGGCCTCCACCCGTTTCTTCACTTTGGCTTCAAACAGCTCCGCACCTCTTCAGTCAACAACAAGTTTCGTCAGAAGATGTGAAATTGACTCAGACTTTTGTAACAATTGATCAAATTGCCAGACCCCATCATGTGTGGTGTTCTGGACAGATGAGTTATAAAGACAAATGACATATATCACTTTTATAAGACCAACTACTGACCTTGAAGCAAGAATCTTTGAGATCTGAAGGTCAGACACCACGTAGAGGAAATAATAACTGAGAAAAACTCTCCTCTGAATCAGTAAGCCAGTGAAACAGATGGCATCCCAGATGATTCCTGCTTCACCCGCCGGCAGTTCACACTCACCATCAGCTTTAGCTGCACACACGTGTCAACTACTTTAATGTTGTGCACTACACAGAATATATGACTGAATGTAAATATATCAATGATGTGAGAGATGAGGTGTTCCTCACGTAAGTTGTAGCCATTGATGGTGCAGAACATACTGAAGGCCTGAATGAGCCAACAGCCGTGAACCTGTAACCCATCCAGATACGCACAAGAACCCAACTGACACACAAACACACACATGACAGACCCACATTAAAGTTGAATGAGTCATTCATGTCTGATATTATCACACGGCTGGTTGGAATGCTTGATTCTGATTGGCCAGTCGCAACATTTGCAGGTTAGTTATTCCCTGACAACCTCTTAAAACTAATAACACACGGTAACCCTGATGCAGCAAATCATTTTCACAGGTTTTTTTGACAAGTGAAATATAAATATGTCTTTTAATAACATATATGAAATGAGATTTATAAATTATTCAAGCAAATTACCTGTTTGTGACATTTGAACGCCGTTTCTTACCTTAAAACTGAAAGTAATCGGCTTTTCCTCGTCCATCATATGTGTATAATGTATGTTGTATACTCTGTCTATTGATAGTTGCACTATTTGTCGTCACTACATACAGTCACTTAACTTTGTAAAGACATAAAGTTGTCTATCCAACTTCATTCTACTTTGTTTGGAGTACACGCCCAAGACCTTCACACCACATGTGGTGATTTGATTAGTGGTGTAATAAACAGAATAATGTACAAGCAGCCAGCTGTTATCGTGAAATACACAGAATATATGACTGAATGTAAATATGTCAGTGAGATACAAGACCCTCTGCTTCACGTCCTGTCGGGGATTATTTTTGCCATAACAACCAGCTGCCTGTACATTGTCTCTTACTTAATGTTGTCCTACTAATGCACCACAAATATTCCTCAGTATTAGGTCACAGCACAAGAGTCTGAAGTGATGACCAATGTTTTTAAGGCAGTATTTTTTCTGGCTCATCCATTTCAAAACTCATCTGAATGTTACAACACACTGTTGATTAAATCTGAAGGATTTTATAGACAGACAGACCTCATCCCTCATACTGAAGTGAATAAAGAAAAGAGAGACGTGTTCTTACCGAGAGCAGATTCTTCAGACTGATGACCACACAGGTGTACGCTATCAGACAATCCCATAATCTGAGCACATGTCTCACCGGCTGCAGCAGTAATGTTCCTCCAAATAACATGAAGTAAAAACAAGCCATCAGATAACCCAAACAGAAGATGTTAATCCTGGTGGTGCCGGTGATGAAGATGAGACATAAAACCAGCCAGAAGAAATGACTGAAGAGAACCACTTTCACCATGTCCAGACACGACCTGAACACACACACGTGTTAACACACTTCAAAACTATATGAAGAAACTGTAAAAAGTGCTTAAGAAATACATTTGAATTAAACAAATGAAAAAGCATCAGAATGTACAGCATTAGTTTAATGGGAATATAAAGTATTTTATGAAGTAAATGCCATTAGAGTTCATATTTTAATAGTCTGTTCAATACAGAAATACAGATTTCGTTCTATTATATAGTAAGATTTGAATATGAAAGGAGTTATATTATAAAAACATAAACATGTATAATACAGATGTTGAACAGAATAAATATTCAGAGCCACACACACACACCTGCAATGCAGAAAATTCTTGACCGGCGAGTATTGACTGAGTGCTGATGGATTTAAACTCCGGCTGATCTCCACGTTCTCTCCTGCCAGGAGTCTAATGTAAGCCTGGTTTTCATCTACAAACACCTGCAACTGCAGAGAAGCTACC